>NC_056528.1:2636837-2690613 GCF_019175285.1 Sceloporus undulatus | reverse complement strand
TGGCCATAGGGAAGCATTGGGGAATACTTGGCCATAGGGAAGCATTGGGGAATACTTGGCCATAGGGAAGCATTGGGGAATACTTGGCCATAGGGAAACATTGGGGGATACTTGCAAATGGGGAAACATATGGAATACTTGGCCATAGGGAACCATTGGGGAATATTTGCCCATAGGGAACCATTGGGGGATACTTGGCCATAGGGAAGCATTGGGGGATACTTGGCCATAGGGAAACATTGGGAGATACTTGGCCATAGGGAAACATTGGGGAACACTTGGCCATAGGACCATTGGGAATTACACTTGGCCATGGGGAAACATGGGGGAACCTGGCTCAAGGGAACCATAGTGGGGCACTTGGCCATAGGGAACCATTGTGGGGAACACTTGGCCATAGGGAAACATGGGGGAATACGTGGCCATAGGAAGCATTGGGAGCACTTGGCCATAGGAAACATTGGGGAGCACCTGGGCCATAGGGAAACATTGGGGAACACTTGGCCATAGGGAACCATTGGGGAACACCTTGGCCATAGGGAACCATTGGGGAACACTTGGCCATAGGGAACCATTGGGGAACACTGTGGCCATAGGGAAACATTGGGGAGCACCTGGCCATAGGGAAACATTGGGGAACACTTGGCCATAGGGAACCATTGGGAACACTTGCCATAGGAAACTGGGGATGTGTTTGCCTATAGAGAATCATGTTGCCATAGGGAAACATAGGAAACCTCTCCAATGTTTCCCAATGTATCCCTATGGGCAAGTGTTCCCTATGTTCCCTACAGGCAAATATTCTCCAGTGATTCTCTATGGGCAAGCACGTTTCCCAATGGGCAAATACTGCCATTTCCTTTAGTATGACCCCCATGGTTGACACCTGTATTGCAGAGAGGCAAGTCACACTCCCAGCCCCAGTGACAAACCCCTGAAGGAATGCTTCCAAGGCAACCCCATGATAGATAGGCCACCTTTGCCATAAGCTGGAGACAGCCTGAAGGCACCCAGCCCCAGCCAGAAGGAAGCTTGACCTGTGGGCTTCCTGCCTTAGTTTGCCCCAAGTGAACCCTCTCACCTTTGCTCCTGAGCTCCTGGAGGCAGGAGGCTGCCACCCCATGCTGCCCTGGCAGCCATCTTCCTGAGCAGGCATTGCTTCAACAGGGAAAGCCCAGGGCCACGACTTGCTGCTTCTTTGCTTGCCTCCGCGCTGCCTGAGCAAAGAGGCTGGCTGCCAGGGGAAGAAGAAAAAGAAGCCACTCAGCCTTCTTTCTCGGCAGGCAGCCAATCAGGGCAGAGTCTGCTCCCCTGATGCACCCTGGGAAATGAAGTCCTGAGTTCCTCCCAAGCTCTCATCCACTCCTGGCTTTCTCCTTGTCCTCTGCATCCTGGGAAATGTAGTCCTACCGGGCCAGGTGCACTCAGTTCATTTGGGATTCTGACCTCTCCTCTGGGGGTCTCAGCTGCCCCTTCAGTTTGGGGTCACCTGCAAATTTGATCAGCATGCCCCCAATTCTGTCATCCAAGCCATTGATAAAGATGTCGAATAGCAAACTGGGCCCAGGGCAGAACCCACTGGACACCAAGGAGGACAGGGCACCGCAAAATGTAGGACAGTCCAGGGAAAAAGAAAATGCAGGGCATGACAAAATAAGCTGAAGTAGTATTGCAAAGGGTGCCCAGCAATGACTCTCTTCTTCTTCGTCCTGGAGAGAAGTGACCAGTGGGGGTCCAGTTGGGGTCTGTCCAGTTTGCTATTATGCTGTGGATGTGTGTGTGTATATAATTGTGTCTGTGCATGTTTATAGAACTGCAGAGTTGGAAGAGACCACAAGGGCCATCCAGTTTTTGTTGTGTGTGTGTGTGTGTGGTATGTTGTGTGTGCTTTGTGTGTGTATAATGTATATGTGTATTATTTATGTGTGTGGATGTGTGTGTTTATATGTCTGTGTATAATGTGTTTGTGTATGGATGTGTTTATATATATAACACACACACATAAAACATCAGGTTTACACACTCTGTGTGTGTATTTATGTGTGCATTTGTTCCTCGCAGTAATGAATAATAATAATAATAATAAAATAAAATAAATTATAATATCCTGGGACTCAGGGCGGCTTACAGCATTTAAAAAAAACCCAGTGCATCAGAGACATGTAAAAGAGGATGGAAGTGCTGAATGGATGAAAACCCAATTGAATGGAGCAGATGAAGGAGAGAAGAAGGAGACCCCCTTAGCGATCGACGCTCTCGGCGCGCGCTGCCTGCGCCTGAGCGCCAGAAGAGAGAGACTCTGGAGCCGCCTTGCCTTCTCCTCCTCCCCTCGATCGATGCCTCGGCGGGGGATTATCCTGGCCTGGCAAGATGGCCTCCTCTGAGCAGGCAGAGCAACCTGGGCAGCAGCAGGTGGAAAGAAGGGGCCTTGCCTTGGGGGCTCACAGGGGGTCCTCTGCCCCCTTTTCCTGGGGAATGGGGTCCCCTCAAGGGCCAGGGCAGGGACAGCTGGGGGCCTCCCTTGGCTCCCCAGAGAACCCACAAAGTCCCCAAAACTCCCCTTTCCCAGCCCTGACACTGCCTTTCAGTGTACTGGGTTTTCCTATTACAGGTGAAGGACCCTCCTTGAAGGGCACCCTTTTACGACTGGGAGCCCTTTCAGCCCCAGTCTTTGGGGTGTGCAAACTGAATAGGAACCCATGTATACATCAATATATCTATCATCTATCCGTCCTATATTTGTATATCAATATGTCTATATCAGTCTATATCTATATAATCAGTTATAGACTTCTGTATCTATATCAATAAATATATGTTATCACCATGCAATAAATAGTGTAATATCAATTTATATATATATATATATCAATAAATAGTGTATATATCAATTATAATCATAGATAATAATAATAAAAAATAATATTTATTTGTATACCGCCCTCTGGCAAACCAATCCGGGCGGTTAACAACAGTAAAATATAAAATATGACAATTAAAAACACTTTATCCCTCCCCCCTTAAGACAGTATTAAATATTATAATAACATATTAAAAAGACAATACAAGGAATAAAAACAGCAATTAAAACCTAAAAACCCTGATATCCCTCTGTTGATCCTCAACCATCTCTAAGATGGGGCCACGGGAGGAATGAGGAACGGGAACCTGGGCCGGGATGGTTAATCTGGAAAGGCCTGCCGGAAAGATCCGTCTTGACCGCTTTTAAAGCTGTCTAATGATGTTATCTGACGGACTCATCCGGCAGGTCGTTCCAGAGTTTGGGGGCGACAGCAGAGAAGCCCTCGGGAGGTTGCCGCAAGCCTAGATTTTGAGGCTGCTTTTTCCTCCCAGAGGACGGAGAGCGCGGGGAGGATTGTACGGGAGGATGTATGTATATATCAATTATATACAGCCCCCTTCATTCGATGCTTTCCAAACCTTCCTTTCCAGTCTTTTCAATTGCGTTTTTTAAAACCCTTTGCTGGTTTTCATTTTGTGAATGTTTTAGTTGAATGTCGTTCTAACACTTTCCTTTCAGGTACACAGTTTTCAGGGCATTAGTTTAAAAGTGCGAGCCCCTTTCGGCCCCAATTTTTTGTGGTACGTTGTTGTATTGCAGGGCCCTTTCGTGCTTCACACATCCCAACTGTGAGTCAACTTGAACTGTCATGGAAACATCTTGTGGGGTCCCGATATTTGTATTGTAGGAAGGGGAAGTTGGGAGACCTATAGTACCTCTTTACACTACAAACTCATGGACCCCATAGGATGCAGCCAGAAGCATATCTAGATCCAAATTGTGTGACATGAAAGGTCTTGTGTGTTTGTATGTGTAAATGGCACACACCATTTAAAAAAGAAAGAGAAATATAATATGATTATGTATGTATGTAGGGATGTTTAATTTCCAGTGTTAAAAAGGAAGTAGAAGAAAGAGAAGCCCCTCGAACTCTTTCTTCCATGACAGAAAGAGGATAGGAAGAGATCTATGTTTCTATATCTCAGTGGGAAAAAGATAAGGGTGCTCTCTGATCCGTAGTAAAAGGCGTCAGTTGTTTGAACTTTGTTTCTCTCCATTCAGAAGCCTTGGGGAAATGACTTGTAGGCTTTCTGCTATCTTTGAGAAGAGGCGAGTTCCTTTGGCCCCGAAACTGAGGAAGAGAAAAATTTGTCCCCGCTCTTTCCCTCTCCTTTTTTCAAAACTACCCCTATATATCTGACTATAAGTCGACCTCAAGGGCAGGTTTGGAGCCATAATTAATGGATTTGGTATGATTTGTGGATAGGTTGAGGGTAAAATTTAGGGCTGTGTATCAAAGGATGTAAAGGATGAAGCAAAGGAGGCACACGGTTTGTGCTCATATTAAAAGCTGAGGCATCACTGTTGTGTGCTCATATAAAAGCTGGATTAATGGGAGAATAGAGGGAAGTCAGTGCTTCCAGGACGGATTACTCTCCTGCTTTTCACCAGGGGATGGTTCCTTCTATATAAATTAGAGTTAAAGTACAAGATTCGCACTGACCCGTCAATAAGGCGACTCAGGTTTTTGGGATCACCTTTTTGACTAAGATTCTAGACTTATACATGAATATGATCAGTAGCTCAGGGTCAAGGAGAAATAGCTAACTGGTTGGTTATTGCCCACCACCCTGAACTGAAATGTTCTTGTTGCAAGAAGATTGTGGGCTTCAAACATCCCTGAGGCTGAATCCCTTTGGTATTTGGGGGAATCCATATTGCTCATTCCCATATCTTTTTGTGAGCTGGCACAAAATTATTGAGAGGGATATTCATGCGTGTGGGATGTATGGGGTGTAACATAAACACAACGCTTAAAAATGTAATTGAACGACAAAACATTGACAAACACAGATGATGTCCAACTGCAGCAGACCTGGCTTTCTTGACTGAGTGAAAATGTCTTTCCCTGCCTGCAGAAAGGTAGCCAAAAGTGACTGCTCCCTCATTTTGAGAGTTGATGCAGAGAAGGTCATCTATCAGTTCCCACTAGATGTGGCCATCAGTGGTGCAGATACAAAGTGGCCTATCCCACCAAATATGAATACACTTATACCTACATTTACTCTAGAGTTAGGGGCACAAGACTCCTGTTAATATGGAAAAACCACAAATGACAACAACACAATGTTTTTACCTGAGAGGACACCTCTCTAGGAATCTCTAGGTCTTCTGGTGCATCTCTGTGGTCAACGTCCAACAGACACTGACCGTAGAATTGCACTGGAGGAACTACAAAGGCCTCGTAGAGTATCCTCTCTAGGAATCTCTAGGTCTTTCAGTCCAACCTTTAGTTAAAGTTGACCATAGAGTTGCACTGGAGGACCTAGATATTCCTAGAGAGAACCTATTAATCAAATCCTTGAATAATCAAAGCCGCAAATATGGAGGGATGAGTGTATTGCTCCTTCTTCCTGTCCCCTTTGAAAAGGTGTATAAAACCCATGTGTCTGTGTGCACCTCTTAAGAGAGACCCATAGTTCAGTGATGAAGGACATGCTTTGTGTGCCACAGGTCCCAGGTTCACTTCCTGGCATCTCTATCCAGAAGTATGTTGAGAGCAGAGCTGAGAAATGCTGCCTGAGAGTGGCTACCATTTTGCTGCCTGAGGCAACAGACAAGATGGAAGCCCCTGCTCATTCTGGGTATGGAAACCAGCAGAACCAGTGAACCCTGTTTCGTCACTGGCAGCAAGATAGTTTCTTCCACCATACATGTCAGTAGGTCCCAGAACAGGTTCGGTGGCTCTGTCCTTTGACACCAGAAGACAACCCAACATCCGTAAGGAACAGCTAGGAGACTAGTATTCCAGCCTCTAGTCTAGTCAATTACTTTGTTTTACAATAGTCTTTCATGGTCTGTTTTGGAGCCATAAAGGTCTAGAAGTATAGTTTTTTGTGTGTCTGTTTCTCTGTTTGAATTTAAAGATGTCAAGAGGCTGATAGATAGCATGAAGAAGGGCTCCGTCTTTATCTTAAGTATGTAGGCTTTTTTCTTTTTAAATTAAAGACCCATTTCTTGGTCGACTTCCGTAGACATCTGTCTCCCTGAGCCCTTCATCTTAACCTAAACGGATTGACGTGGTTCAATATCCTACATAATAGCCAAATGAAGTTCTAATTGGGGGAATCGTTCAGAGAAGGGTCCCTAAGGAGCCAGACGGTTTTAAACATATCTCTACGTTTATGTAAAATTCAATAAAGCCTTGGAAAAAAAGAAGGAAAATGTGGTTTCTGAGAAAGATAAAGACAGCAGAGAAGTTAGGGCTCGCTACATAGGAAACCTTCCCTACACAGAGAGAGAAAAGGGTATGTATGTAGGAGAAGCATTAAAGATATGCAAAAATATATAGTTGCTCATGACCCATCCTACTAAATGTGTTTATTATTTCGTTGCGATGTGTCATCAAGTTGATTCCGACTTACAGCAACCCTTTAAAAGTGAACAGTCGAGAGTAAGCATGATGCGGTGGTTTGGATGTTGAATTACGACTCTGGTTTGCAGAGACTAGAAACTAAACCATCTCTGTCCTCATCTTCCAGCCACAAACGCATGGCACAAAAGGAAAAGGAGTTGGGAAGGAGGAGGGAAAAGAAAAGGCTATTTGAGCATTGGTCTTTGATTCCCAAAGTTTAGCAGTTCAACAAGAAGTTTGGGTTCAGTCTTTTAAGTGTGCATGCATGCTGCTGTGCAGTTGTGGGCTTCTTAGTGTATGTACATTGTAAGCACAGAGTAAACTGTCTACACGGGGTTGGTGAGCATGACACTCTGTGTGGAATTCATGTTTAATGCGTAAGAACCTCTTTACTGTTATTGCTGTTCTGCAGTGGAATAGACTGTCTCGAAGAGAGGTCTCCTCTCCATCTTTGGTGGCCTTTAAGGAGAGGTTGGATGGGCATCTCTCAGGAGTACTTTGCAGTCTTTGTATATCCTTTCTGAGCTCCCATGCCAAGCAAGTAGCATCACCATCGGAGGAGGGATGGGATGCAGAGCGGAAAGAGCCAATAAACAACGGAGTTGACCGCTCTCCCAAGCAAATTGAGTTTTCACTGGTCTGCTTGCCTGTCTGGCAGTCAAAGGAATCTCATGTACATGAATAGAAGGAGCCGGTAGCCAAGCCTAGGCTGGGAGGGCAAACAGGTAGCGGAGGACATTTTTTAAAACCAATCTGAGCACCAGTCATTAGGATAAACAGCACTCAAACTCACAGGCACTGGCATCCATTTTCAGAGACATTTCTCCTTATAATGCTTACAGGTGACGATTCATAGAATCCTAGAATTGGAAGACACCCCAAGGGCCATCCAGTCCAACCCTATTCAGCCATGCAGGATCTCACCATCAAAGCATCCCCAACAGATGGCCATCCAGCCTCTGCTTAAAGTCCTCCAAAGAAGGAGACTCCATCACCTTCCAAGGGAGTGTCTCAAACAGCTCTTACTGTCAGGATGTTCTTCCTAATGTTGAGCTGGAATCTCTTTTCCTATAGCTTGCATTCATGGCTCCATGTCCTATTCTCTGGAGCAGCAGAAAACAAGTTTGCTCCATCCTCAATATGACATCCCTTCAAATATTTAAACAGGGCTATCCTATCACCTCTTAACCTTCTCTTCTTCAGGCTAAACATCCCCGGCTCCCTAAGTCTCTCCTCATAAAGCATGGTTTTCAGACCTTTCACCATTTTACAGTAATTACAGTAAAGAAGTTCTTTCTAATGCTTAGGTGGAATCTCTTTTCTTGTAATTCATATTTCAGACTTGTGTTCCAAGTCTGCAGCAGCAGCAAACCATTCTCCCCCATGGCATCTCATATATTTAAAGCTGGCTGTCATTTCACCCTCAGTCTTCTTTTCTCCAAGGCACCCAGCTCATTCAGTTGCTCTGCCACTGACTTGCAGTCCCTCCCCACATCCTTTCCCTTTCCCATTAGTCCCTTTTGCTCTTCTTTCTAGGATAGGCTTTGCTTCCTCCGGATGATAGTTAGGATCACTTTGGCATTTTTGTTCACTGTCGAACCACAGTTGGAAGCCACAGCTGGAAGTGGTTTTGGAAACTGTGGTTTGGGCTAATTATGATTAGTGAAGATGCTGGCCCCGACATAAACACCGAGTTAGCTTTGTTGAGTAGCCCAGAATAAATTTCTGTGCAATAGAGGGGGTCATACAAAGCCACAGAGTTGTCCTGATCTCAGTCAATTGCCATTAGGCAATTGAATAGTGTTATCTTTGCATTGCAGTGTGTTGAAATTCTGGGCATGGGGCAACTCCATTTTGGCAGATCAGGCTCTTGTATTAGCCACTTTCCAGGTCGCAGGTAGAAATTCTCTAGGGATAAAAGTGCTGCAAGACCTGAGGCCTATTCATGTTACATAATTATAGCACCATTTATTCCACTTTAATCGCCATGGTGCCATCCTATGGGATCCTGGGATTTGCAGTTTAGGGATTCTCCCTTGAACAGGGGAGCAGGTAATGCCACTATTCCTATTAGTAAAAGAATCCCAGTTCTTTAACCTTGTAAGGCCAGGGTCCACTACACCACTGTTATTATGCCTTTTAATGGATTTGTCATGAACGAAACCTGGGGTGTTTTGCATGTTCAGCAGGTGAGCTTTGCCGCTGTGTGGTTCCCACAGTCATGCTTGCTCAGAGATTACCATTGGGTGGCACTCTAACCTTGTCTTTTTTGCTTCTTACAGACTGGCTCTCCTCCTGGAAATGAGACTGGAGCGTCCCGAGAAGCTTTGGTGAGTTCATTCCTTGGGGTGAGAAACCACCCCTTCCCTTCTGCATAGATTTGAGTTATGGAGGTTTTCTTCTTTCTTGCTGCCTCGGTTTGGTCACTCCTGAGAAGCAAGCGCTCAGGCTCACGTCATTCTCTGAACATGATTTGTTAGCTTTGACCCTTAGCTATGACCCTCTCCCTGTCTCCTGCTATAATCTTTCTGTGTGTGATTTGAGGGTCATGTTGGACCTCTGCTCCTTGAAGAGCAGAGATTTTTCATTTCAAGATGTGTGCTGTGTGTTTTCATGATCAGTGCTTAATAGCAAAGTGTCCCGATACATTGATCAAAATGCTGTTGAAGGTGGGGAGGTAATTGAGATAGTAATTTAGTCTCATCTTGCAAGCTAGTCTCTTCATGCTTTCGGACTCTTCCACCTGTTGAAAAATGCAGAATTGATTCAGTACATTAAAATGACTAGTTAACAGACACAGATGAAAGTGCTTATATTTCCTGCAAGCATTGGGGAGGATGGGTTGTAGTGTGGCTCTGTGGCTTGAGTCAAACCTTCTGCTCCTGTGCATCTGGAGGTATGTTACCCACCTCCTCTGTTCAGCATTGTGGTAAGAGTCAGAGTTCACAGCGTCAGAGCATTGGGATTTTTTAAAATCAGGGATTATATCACCCACCTTTCCCATTAGGCTTCCCTGTTTCTTCTGAGCTTACCTACACTCCTCACAATACCTGGGGGAAGCAGGGAGAGTGGATTTCCTATTTGTTGTTGTGATCTCTCTCTGTTGTGTAAACTATTTTGAAGTGACTTGTTATTAAACATCTGTGGCTTTACAAAATGCTTGTCCCTGATGGAGGTGCAACCTGCTGAGCATGGCTAGCTGATATGGATCAACGAATCTGCCATCTTGTTTGGATTGTCTTCAGGAACGTGGCTGTAAGGACCACTCCTGCATTTCAAACGTTACCTTTACATCAGTGCCTCTGTGTCCCTGAGCTGTATTGTCCTCTATTCATGTCCTGGGTGCGGTGGAGGATGGGCTGCTTAGTGTCAAGGTGGAAGATATGTTTTGTTTTCCTCTCTCTCCTAAAACAGCCCCTCGTACAACACTTTTCCCCACAGAAATAAATGCAACGTGTTACTTGTATAGGAGAAAGTTAAGGGATGCACTCACAGACACCCTTCAGGTCTGCCAAGGTGGGGAACCTCTCTCTAGGTGTTTTGTACTTCAGCTCCCAGAAGCCACAACCAAAACGGCCCATAGCCAGGGCTTGTGGTCCAAAGCATCTGGAGTGCTAGAGGTTCCTCGCACCCATCGTGGGCCCTGAATTCACATCTTGCCCTTGGTGACACCACCTCACTCGTGTCACTCAGTGTCAGTCCTCCTAGTTGGAAGCAGCATCGGTCTTGGCCTTGCTGTGGCTCCCATCTTCTGGGTGTAGGTGAGAGGCCTTCATGGGTATCATTTGCAAGGAATGTAGTGGCTTTGTAACTACAGTCTCAGGCAAGTTCCTGGGGCCAGAGCAGTGGCTTCTGAAGCTTTCTCCAGGGCATCTCTTCCCTCTTATACACAGCTTCTGCCCACATGTATCCATTGTCACGGTGTGTGTGTTCTCAAATCTGGTACCCTCCAAGCTTCTTGGGCCACAGCTCTCATCATCCCACACCAAAATGGCTGTCTTCAAGCGGTGCGCTCAGCGGCAGTTTTTAAAACTTTTAACATATTTGTATTAAATTAGCCATTTTCCTGCTGATGCTAATCCCTGGGGTTTTTGCAGCGAGGTTCCTTGGCCCCTTCCCCCGGGAGCAAGGGCTTGGTTCCTTCTCCCCCCCCCCCCCCCCCCCCCCTCCCCCCACTCATCTCCCGCCCTCCTTGCCCCCCACCTTACAGGCTGACAGAAATTACCTTCTGTTTAATTAACATCATCTCCCCTGCTCTTTATATACTGCTGCATAATTGCTCAGAGGAAAGAGGAACGCATAGCAGCTATATATCTATATATAGACATAGATATAAAATAAAAAATAATTCATTGGCAGGAGCAGGGAGGGGGGAGCGCGCCACGGAGTGAAGAAACAGTGTCCCTGACATATAATCTGATCTCTCGATGGCGAACAGCCATGCAGATTGGGGGGGATTGTGGCGCTCCTTTGGGCGGGGGGCTCCTTTTTCTCCTTCCTTTTTAATTAATTTTTTTGCTTACTCTCCAGTAGTCTCTCCATTTCTGCTTAGGTGTCCTCAGCACTTCCAGCGGAGCATCTGCAGAGACCTTTAGCAAATCGGCACTTTAACTCCCTGGTTGCCTCCTGACTCACTCTGGGGTTGCGGGGTTTTATCGTTGTAGTCGCTGTAGGATAGGGACAGGATGATTAGTGGGGTTTTTTACAAATCCATGGGGTCAAATACCAATTTAAGAAGGGGATTTTGGAATCATGTGCCACTAGTAGGTGGGGTGAAAGGAAGATGACAAAGCTAAAGCAAAGTAAGATATAAATCTTACCAGGGGACATTTCCCCCCAGTGCATACAAAGCATACAAAGCACAGTTCAGGTCTATGTATTTCTGTGCAGAGGTAAGCCACAGTGCATCAGTTTCAGGCATGTAAAGTTCAACTTGATGCATTTCTGTTCAGTAGTAACTCCTATTCAGCTGTTTCAGGCATGCAAAGCAAAGCTCAGTTCTGAGTAGGCCTCTTCAGAGTAAGTACCTGTGTAACAGTTTCAGCCATGCAGCACTCAGCTTAGTTGTATGCATTTCTGTACTGTAATAAGCCCCTCTTGAGCAATTTCAGACACACGCAAAGCACAGCCTCTTCAAAGTAGGTCCCTGTGCAGCAGTTTCAGGCATGCAGCACTCAGCTCAGTCGCATGCATTTCTCTGCAGGAGAAAGCTCTGGGCAGCAGTTTTGCGCATGCAAAGCCCAGCTCAGTGGCTGCTAGTTTTTAAGTGTCTTGGTTTTGCTTTCTCTCCTTGCTTTCTTTTAAAAATGACAACGAATCAGGGAAGGTTTGTCAATATTGATTAGCCACAACAGCTAGAGGAACCTCTTAAAGCATATTATCAGTAGCAGGATTTTGAGGGAAGTGGGACTATGAGGCACAACTTCTTTCTTGGGGTACCCAAAGCCCTTGGCATGCCCTCCTTCAGCTCCCATCTTTCGCAGTCATTGCATTCATCTTATCACACTTGTGACACTGACCATGAGGTCTAGAAACTTGGATCACAGACCTTTATTAAACTAACCAAAACAAAAGAAGAACCCTATGCTAAATTGTGGCTGTAGTTCATTGTCAGCCACCCCTTCCAACCTTGGAGTAACCTCAGTGATGGAAATAACCATCTTTGCTAAAGGAGACAGCGCCTCTTGTCCACTGCAGCAAATGGACTGAGGCGGCAAGAGGGGAGCTGTAATCTATTATTATTATTATTATTATTATTATTATTATTATTATTATTATTATTGGCCTCTCATTTCCCTGCTGTCAGTTTTGGCCCATTAAAATTTGCCTCGCCGCTCGGCAATGGGCAGTGTAACCTTGCATTCCCTGAGTGTCAGCATCTCGCTCCGATGCTGTTTACAACCGCATTTGTCATTGTTGGCGTGGGACCGATGTCTCCTTGAGTCCATATGCTTGGGGACATGGCCGCTGTGTCCCCTGCCTTGGCTGCATTCCCTTCTCTGCTCTCCTTTCCGTTTGCTCTTCGTTCTTACCTCCGTCATCCAAGCACTTCCAGAATCTGGACACGGTTTCTTTCTCTTAGCTGGAGAACAACCATTCATATAAAAAGCTAAATCCTGCTGGCTAAGAAGACAAAACTGCTTTCTCTGAGTATAAAGAGGCAGAATAATTAACATTTCTTGCTCCTTCATTTTAAGTCAGGGCTCTGCTTGTACTTTTTGCTGAAACACAGTGAAAATTGGCAAGTTGTTGCAAAAGCCTGTGTTTCTCCAACCTTTCTTCACTATTCTCCAATGCTGATGCTGCTAAAGAAATTTCAAATGAGATAAAGTAGAAGGAAAGAGGGCATGAAGATCTCAAAATGTGAGCAGGCTCTTATGGAGAGATACAGCCTTTTGTGTAGTCTGGATGGGACCCTTGCAGGGCGGATCCGTGAACCAGGGTTCTTGTGCCTCTCATTGTACTCCTCCTTTGTTGGCCAAGTTTGGAAATTGTTGCCTGCAGGATTCTGGGACACAGAATCATAGAGTTGGAAGAGACCTCAGGCGCCATCCAGTCCAAACCTGTGCCATGCAGAAAATCACAATCCAAGCATCCCTGACAAATGGCCATCCGGCCTCCGTTTAAAGACCTCCAAGAAAGGAGACTCCACCGCTCTCCAAACTGTCTGGAATTGGGGGAGTTAGTCAGAAATAGCTGGAGAAGACTTTAGTAGAACAGAGACAAGGGAGAATTAGTGGGTAGCGAAAGGGTTACAGGATCCTTCCGCAAACCACAGAAGATGAGACAAGAAGTTGGGAGCCCCTGCATTAGCGTGCAGTTTCGCCCTGAGAGAAAGAAAGAGTGGAAACGCAAAAAGGAGGAGGAAATACATCTCTTCTCTGCTAAGGCGGTGGAATTTTCCCCACATTTAAAACCCACAGGAACTGCCCAAACAAACATGGAACATTATAACCCCATTAGGGTTACTGCCTGCACAAGAGGTCATTGAGTGATAGCGTCTCCGTCCCTCTCTCTCCGGCTGACAGTGCTAAATTATCCTGACTAATGTTTCACTGGGGGCTGTGGGTTAGTTGATGGCTGACTCCATCTGTCTGGGAAATCCCCCCCCCCCTTTAAAACCCTAGATAGATAGTCATTTAAAGAATCATTCAACATCTCTCTCTCTGTCTCTCATCCATTCAGAAATAACCCAGACCAGTATGAGTGAAGCCAGCAAAGGAGAAAGAAAAAGGAACAGGTCTGTCGCGTTTGTTTCAATCTGGCGCACCGCAGTTTCTATTCCTCTTGCTTATTTTCTCCTCCTGCTTATCCAAAGTGAAAATTAGCATTTCATAACTCGAACCTGGAATGCATAAGTGCATTATTATGTTTTCAGTGCAGTTGGCCATGCCAAACCCATGGATTCGATAATCTGCGGCTTGAAAATATCCCCCCAAAATGTATTCCAAAAAGCAAACCTTGATTTTGCCATTTTATCTAAGGGGCGCCATTTTACTCTGCCATTGTATATAATGGGACTTGAGCATCCATGGATTTTGGTATCCCCAGGGGGTCTTGGAACCAAACATGGGGGGATACCAAGGGCCCATTGTACGTACAAGAGGAACGTCTATTAGGCCCCCAAAATAAATAGATCCCCAGCTGCTCACCTGACAGCAGTAACTGGAATGGAAAGCATCCCCACCCCATTTCTGATGCATTGGGGTTATCATTATAGAGGTTTCCCAAAGCATTCATCATGAGAATACCAGTAATTTTGGATTCTGCACTGAGTAGATGAACTCTGAAGATCCCTTCCAATTCTATAACCATATGATTGAATATTGGCTTTCAAGGGTGCATACACAGCTGCAGGAACATATTGAGTAAGTACTAGCATGCGCAATGCATAAGTCACATAAGAACACATACTAGCCTAAGATGTCTGCCCCCCAATATAGACAGTACCTTTAACCAAAAGACTTTAAAAGAGTGTGCAAGCTTTTGAGTTCCTTAGGACTCTTCCTCAGCCTATATAGGGTTGAGAAGCACATGCCTTCCATGGTTTTTGAGGTTCCTGTTTACCCCCTTTCCTCATTCGCTACTATTAGTGTTGGCACTGAATATTTTTGGCATCCTGTCTCACTAGGGTTGCCAGCTTTTCAAAGCAGCAATAAGCGACAGTCGAAATTCATGACATGCAGAGTTGGCAGTCAGGAAGGCAGCTAGGAATATGTTCACATATGAAAGTATGGATGTCAGTTAACATAGCCATGGATTTCCCTGTAAAAGTAGCATGTCCGTGTTCATAAATTACACGATGCGCAAATTTGTGTCTTTACGAAGAGCCCACACCCTCGAATACGGGATGTTTTGACATCTTGTTCAGTCTATATATAAAGGGTAATCTTTCCAATCTTCAAATATACAAACACATGTGTGTGACAGTGTGGATTAGGAAAAATTTGATGATGATGGTAATGATAATAATTTGATGATGATGATGATGATGATGATGATGATGATGATGATGGGGTTTCCAGCAGGGTTGTGGAGTCATTCGGAAGCACTTTTAGTCAGAGTCGGTAGAAATGTACCAACTCCAGTTTCAAAATCAAAACTTATAATACTGCCGCAGCGTATGGTAAAAGTCTAATGTTATACTTAATATATGTTATGTCCCATTAGTCTGAGTAGTCTGTTGAGTCGTGTAGCAGAGATGGAATGCCTTGTTCGCCGGTTTTAGTACAGTAAATTTGTTATTATGAATATACATTTGTCATTTATGAAGGAGTCATAAATCGGACAGTAGGAATATAGAGGAGTCGGAGTCGAAGGTTTGGCGCACTGACTCCAGGCCCTCTGAAGGCCACCCTAAAGTCTCCTTTAGCTCGCATTGACCACCCACTACTCAAACAATACAAGGTGGTTTTTCTGTCTGTTCAGCTGATGCTGGGAGAGCGCATTAATTTGTCAAATCGTTTTCTGTTATGCTCGACCTCTTGGTGAGATCTGGGTCGAATCATTTTTTTATTTGTACTTTTTGCTTGGTTTCCTCCCCTCTTTACTGCTGACTCTGTTCACTGAGTGGCTTTTGCTTTCTTCCTTTTTTTCCATCCCTTTGTGGTTCATGCAAAATGCACTCTTTTAATCTGTCGATTCCTTTTAATGTGTTGATCTGGACAAATACATATGCGCACGCTGTCCGCAGATGCAAATGTACTTACCGAGAGAGCATGTTTAAAGGGGAACTGTCAGCTCTGCTTAAGTCGCCCTGCTTAAGATCAATAGGAGCATTTCCTTGAAATCCCCTGCATCTCCCAATGAGACATTTTAATTGAACATAATTTGTGCCCACCTCTCTTACCTTGCAAAGGTACATAGGGCTGACATCTGCAGTGCTCAGGTATCTGGGCTATGACCGGAAGGAGTTGGTCGGAGGAGCAAATGCTTCAGCATACAGGTTCCTACATTGCATTATACATTTGTATTCATAGAGTTGGAAGGGACCATAAGGGCCAGGAATGCACAACTGAAGCATTTCTGAAAGATGCCTGTCCAGTGTGTGTCCAGAGATCTCCAAAGAAGGAGGGTCCATCACCATTTGAGACCATCTGCTCCACTGTTGAACAGTAAAAAAGTTCATCCCAATGTTCATGTAGAATCTCTTTTCGTGTGATTTGTGTTCTCATCCCCAGAGTGCCAGAAAGCAAGCTTCTTCCATCTTCTACATGGCATCCCTTCAGAGATTTCAAGATGGCTCTCATGCCACCTCTCAATCTTCTCTTCTCAAAGCTAGACATACCCCTTCCCTCAGTTGTTTCTCATGCGCCTCGGTTTCCAGACCTTTGGTCACATTCCCTGGACACCTTCTGGCTTGTCCATGTCTTTCTTGAACTGTGGAGCCCAGAGGTAGACACAGTATTGTCTGCCTGAAATTCTGTAGTGCTGCTGCTTCTGGTCAAGGTGGACAATACTAAGCTGGATGGAGAAACAGACTGACTTCCTATGGTCTCCTTCAAAGCCCTGTCTTTACATCTTGCAGCACTGAATTCTATAAATATAGGTTTGACTTAGGGTTGCCATAAGTCGGAAACGACTTGCGCACGCACAACAACAACAACAAGGAAGAAAGCATGTTCTGAGAATCAAGTCTCTGTCTGTCTGAATAGCCTCACACTGCAGAAATAATCCAGTTTGAGACTGCTTTACCTAGCTCAGTGCTAGGAAATCCTGGGAATTGTAGTTTGCTGTGGCACCAGAGCTCTCTGACAGAGAAGGCGAAATGTCTCCCAAAACTAGTTCCCAGAGTTGCCTAGCATTGAGCCAGGGCAGGTAAAGCGGTCTCAAACTGGATTGTTTCTTCAGTGTGTTTTGGACCCTCATTGCAAGTTCTGGGTTTAGGCCACATGAGCGTGTGCGTTTGTGTGACATACCCATTTTAGTTGTAATGTGTCACCAGTATCTTTCGTTGGGATCCATCTGTGTATGAAAAAGACAGCTAGGGAAACAAAAGCTCATTGTATGTATGGGAAACTGCGCATGAGGATTGGCTCATCCACCTGAGCTCTATAAAATCTCTATTTGCCAAAGATTTGGGTATTGCTTGCTATGCAAATTGTGTTCTATAGAGGGCAGCACCTACCCACAGTTCCAAGGAGGACCAAACCAGGTTCTTAATAGCATCCTTAAAATATCTTCTTGCCTTTGAGTCCAGTCCTCTTTTATTCAACTCCTGCCTCAGAGTCTTTCCCTTTATCCTGGGAACATGGAGGCATGTGGTACTCTAGATGTTGTTGGACTGCAACTCCCAGCATGCTTCGCCCTTGCCTTTGCTGGGTAGAGCTGCTGGGAGTTGCAGTCCACCAACACCTGTAGGACCCCATGAATCCCCCTCTTAGTTTACTATTATTCTCTCCTCTGCACTCTTGAGAGCAGACTATATGTATAGTCCTCTCTTAAACTATTGCTTTGTAAAACAGCAAGAGAACAATACTATTGTTTGTTCATAATTTACTATATTAATATAATAATTACTATTTTAATTGCAAAGCTTCCGCAGCGTTCATAACACTAAAGTGTGTCTGTGTGTGCAAGGGATAATTCTTGTCCTAAAAGGGCTTAGAGAGCTACATTTTGGAGGAAGCAAGGAAAAGAGAAGAAGGATCGCATAAGGAGAAGCACAGGGAGCGATCACCAGAAAAGAGCAGGAGAATCTGGGCTCAGGAGGCAAGTGTAATGAGAGATGAATGCTAGCAAATGCCGTCTAAAGGTACAATTTTTGATGGAATTAACAGCTTACACATTTAACAAAGCTGCTAAAAACTGGATGAATTGAGGAAGCGGACCATTTGCTTACCTACTGGGAGCCTGTCTGGGGCAATGGGTATAGTGCATTGAGATCTCCTGCGGACGTTCGCTAATTCCATGCTCAGCCATATAAACCTTCCCAGGTAATTGCCTTGGACACACTTCTGTGGCTCAGCCGAGCCTACTTCATTAGTGGTTGCGATATTAAAAACACACACACACAAACACACACACACACATGCAATAACAGTAGTAATGGCAATAACAGAAACACGGCCGGAAGTGATGATAATAACAGAAATAGGTGAACTTTTGTGATAACGCCTTAAATGAATCTAAGCATTCTGCAGGCATTATCTAGCTGTCATTCGTACAATAGACCAGGCCAGTGGTAGTGAACCTATGGTGGGGGTGCCAGAAGTGGCACTCAGAGCCCTCTGTGTGGGCACACATGCCATCACCTCAGCACAGAGTTCACCAGAGTTTGTTACTAGAAAGTAAAAGGGACATGGCACTTTGTGATATTTGAGTGGGTTTTGGGTAGTGGTTTGGGCACTCAGTCTCTAAAACGTTCGTCATCACTGTCCTATGGGGAGATCCTATGCTTATCCAATCTCAGGTTAAGGAGACCTCCAAAGAAGAAGAGTCCATCCTTCTTCGATGCAGTCTGTTCCACCGCTGAATAGTTCTTACAGTGAAAACCTTCTTCCTCACGTTTAGTTAAAACCTCTTTTCATGTAATTTGAATCCATTAGTTCTTGGTCTTGGAGTCGCAGCATCTTCCGCAAGGCATCCCTTTGGATATTTAAAGATGATTATCATGTCTCTTCTCGATCCTTTTTTCCTCTGGGCTGAACATACGCAGCTCCTTAGTCTGTTCCTCATGGCTTCTGGACCTTCAACACAATTAGCCAATTTTTATAGATTGTTATCCAAGATGAATTGAAGTAAAGAAAAACAAATATCACTTGTTGTCCCTCTTTGTCATCTTGCATTTGCTGTGTCTTTCTTCAGGGACTGTTATGTGTTTGTGTATTGCAGTGTGTGGGTTTTTCTTTATGTCTGGGAGGAAAGGGGGGGGGAGTCACAGCGTCTGTCGTCCGGAAAACTGTGAAGGAGAGCACCCTTTTTCTATCTCAGGAGCGCCGCAACCCTCTCTTGCGCGCGCCGCCGTTCAAGTTTTTCCTCCCTCTCATCGGAGGCTCGTTTGCAGAAACATTACATGCCTTATTGCGAAGCACGCAACATAAAGAGAGCGTTTTATGAAAGGGGATAGCAAAGGGAAACATTACGGCCAAGACCTTTTATAGCTCTTCCATTATTATGGTTTAAATCTTGACATGGTCTTTATTTGCAACGACGTTGGGACCAGTAAAGCAGAAGAGCCCCGCACCCCGCCTTTCAGCCCCATCTCTCCTCTCTTTTATCTCGTTCTCTGCTTCTCCTGTTGAAGCTGCCACAGGAGAGATATAGATCCTTAGACGCATGCGAGTGGCCAGGAGAGAAGATGACTTTTGGTCTGGACAGAACCAAGCGTCTTCCCTCCCCAACCCTTTATTTTTGTCCTCTTTGGCTGAAGAAGCCGCAGATCGAATGACTTGTTGTTGTATACGGTTGAAATTTTGCAGCTGTCATTTGCATTTTAAACCAAACTAGCATTGCCAGAGGATCAACCTGCTGTAGCCAGAGGTTTGCAACATGCTTTGAAAGCTTTTAGACAAATACGTCGAGAGATCATGATGGCTTTTCTTTCGGCAGGTAAAGATTGCTGAGTTGGTGGTTAGGATTTTTAAAGATGGCTTGCGAAGTCAAAATTATATATGGATGTCAATTGTGTAGAAATAAGAGATGCACTGAGTTTGAATAGGAAGAAAAAAACCCTCTCCTCCTGTCTGAACATATTTTTACTAATGGTTTATTTTGGAAGTCCCCAAACTGGTAGACATCTGGAGAAAATGGGTAGGAAAGCCAGTTTTTACATGAGTTTAAAAAAGAAACATACAAAGGGTTCTGTTTATTTAACCAGCAGAGAATGTACCAGGTTTCTTTCCTCCTTGCATTTTGCAAGTGTTGGAGGAATAAATGTTTGAAATATAATGATAAAAACACCCTTTAACATTGGTCATTTTTTTATTTGCAGTTTTAAAAATTAAGTGTTTTAGTTCAGAAGGTGTTTAAAGTTCTACAACTGTGTTAAAAATTAAACTCTATGCCTCTATGTCCAATTAAACCATTACTCTTAGAATAACCTTGTAATGTTAAGTACATGGTTTTTAAAACATCCCTGTGAAACACACGCACCAGACGCTCCTTCACTCCAACTGTTTTCTGGTTAGACACAGTATTTTGAAAAGCTGGACTATTGGAGACTACAAAACTTGGACATTTCAATGTAGAAAAGCAGGAGGCAGGGGAGAACCAAAGAAAATCAATATTTGTTTCTTTATTCTTTGGGAATAAAAATCATCACAAGTGTGCATCATGCTTATACCCAGCTAAGACATTTAGGAATGCTTACACAGACATTTCCCCATCCACTTCAAATTTACCTTTATTGCACCTTAAGCAGAGTGGCATTCCCAAAACCTTTCTGTTTTGATGGTGCTGACGCATGTGTTGCAGGATGTGAAGCATGCTTCGGAAACACAATACGTTTGACGAAAAGGAGCCTTGACCATCCAGGTGCCCAACAAATGTCCTGGGTTATAATCGTCCTCATCTTTCACTAGTCTGGATGCAGACAGCAGCAAAGCCATGCCGACTGGGAAGAGTCCCGGAGAGAGCCGAGCCGTGTTCAGCTTGCATTGCTCTTCTTGACCAATAAATAGCAAAACACTACTGACAGCATCAACCCGGCGGGCTGCAGTGGTCTGAGTGCATGGTTAGGACTCTGGGAGACCAGGGTTTGAATTGGGATTCAGTGGGAACCTATTGGGCAAGTGCCACTCTCTCAGCCGCAGAGGAGAGGTGTGTGGCAAACACCCTAGGAATAAATCTTGCCAAGATTAGGGTCGCCTTAGGGTCTCCATAAGTTGGGAATGACTTGAAGGTGCATAACAACAACAACTAACAGCAGGATTGCATTAGCCACTTGCTCAGGGTTTGGGGTTGGAAAGAGGTGTGCAAGGAGAATATGGGGAAATGAGATTGATTGCAGGAATTCCTTGCAAATTGAGTAGCATCGCATCCAGTTACTGTACTAGCAATTTTGGCCTTCTCAGAGTATTTGGAGCCAATTTTTGAGGGTTAAAATGTACCTAGAAATTGTGTGAAGTAAATAAATCAATGGAGGAAAATCTGGGCGCTTTGAAGGGCCTCTCCATGGTTTTTTTGTGCTGTAGAAATTGGGGGGGGGGGGGCCTAGGGGAGGATCACATCACCCTCCAACCATACTTTCCTTATCCTAGTCTTATAATATTAGAAAGCTAAAAACCAGACAATAACAGGAATATTGATACACAGCAGAGGCAGTGAAATAAGAACAGAAAGACAAAAACGATGCCACTGAGGAAGTAGACTTTAGTCTACGAAAGCTCATGCTGCCAATTTCTTTCTTTCAGTGAGTCTCAAAGGTGCTACAAGATCCCCCTACAAACTGTTTCTACAGACTAACATGGCTATATTGTTGATTTGCAAGACTGTCAAATGGTTTTTCTGTGTCTTCTGTTTCTTGCTAACATACAAGGAATGGTGCTCTTCATTCATTTTGTTTCTTGTTCTGTTTTAAACATTTTTAGCGCATATCCAAAAGCAGAGATCAGACGATACCTCCTCTCTCCCGGTTTTTTAAAAACAAAATGATCTTTCCTCAAGTCATCTCTCTCGGTTCAAGAGCCCCCAACCCAAAGCCAGGGGTACATAACACAACCCTGCGCCCCTTGGGTACGACGGGTGGCACTGATGCGCGGACGAAGTGTCCAGTGTCCATCAAATGATAGGAAATTTCGCTGTGAGCCAAGGCAGGTGCCAACTCTTGCAGTCACTTGGCATTGGCAGAGACCTTAGAAGGGAAGGTTTTAATCTAGCTGTCTGCTGCATACTACTAAATGGACCTTATTTCTTTATTTCTATTTTATCGGAGGCCTTGTGTCCTACAGCAGGTTATCTGATATGGGAACCAGCAATTATTCTTCTTTTTCAGTGTATTTGTTCCCAACGGGTACAATTCATTCATCCTTTCTCTCTCTTTCCTGGATCCACTCCAGGGATTGAGAGCCAGTGACTCAGGGATCAGCTTTGGTCCAGAGAAGTCTCTTATGAGCATCACTCCTCTGCAGGATGCTATAAAGTGTCTCCTCCTTCCTCATCCTTTTTCTTCTTCCTTCTTTTTCTGTCTCCTTTCTTTCTTGGGCCATGAGCCCTTGGGCATATCAACTGTCCGGGAAAACGGTGCCGGCGGGGGACCGGCGCGTTCTTCGGCTGGCAAGCTGTCATAGCGATGGTTACAGAAAAGAATCTGTATTTAAACAGTAACACAGCATTGGGATCTCCCCGGCTGGGTATTAATGCTAATTCATCTGCTCGCCCCCCGCCGAGTGCGTTATTTGTTTAAATCTGTAGAATCCCACGGCGCGTTTATATCCTCACCAGAGTGAGCCTCTGCTCCCTGTAATTATTTAACATTATATGCTGATATAAATTGTAACAGTTAAAGAATGGTAATGAGTAAGGGGCTGGGGAGGGAGGAAAACACAAACTTAACCTTAGAAATGGCAGCGTCAGCTCTTAAATAGCAAGCGGCAACTTTTCTTAACACACACACACGCCGCACCTTGGTTTTCGTGCCTCTTCCTCTTCGTTCCTACCTCCCTGCTTTCCCCATGCGAATGAAATTGTACCATTGATCATGCCCTGGCTGTCTGTATATTCAAGAAGCTTAGGAAATTGCACACGCTGTATACATGCTGTTGCTTGCTGCTGGAGAGTTACACCGAACGTTGGCACGCAGCGGAGTCGATCGCTCTGCTTTTTGCTGGAGCGTTTTGATGCTCTTACAACCCAGAGAAGGGTGCCTGTCCCTCCGGGGAGAAAGAGGCAGAGGTTAAGCTAACAAACCGATGGGTGTCAGTGTTGCTCTACTTAAATGCAGATCATGCACCTGTGTCCACGCAAATGTATGCATGCATGCACACTTGCAGGCCTCCCACAAAGCCACTTAAACTTTCTCTCTCTGTGTGTCTTTCTTAATATCTGTCTATCAAGGGGTAGCCATGCAGCAAAATATAGCAAACTACACACACACATATGATATCATAGAATCCTAGAGTTGGAAGAGACCCCAAGGGCCATCCAGTCCAACCCCATTCTGCCATGCAGGAACTCACAACCAAAGCATCCCCGACAGATGGCCATCCAACCTCTGTTTAAAAATCTCCAAAGAAGGAGACTCCATCACCCTCCGAGGGAGTGTGTCCCACTCTTGAATAACTCTTAGTGTCAGGAAATTCTTCCTAATGCTGAGTTGGAAAAGCTGATTTACAAGGACTAACATGAGCTTTTCAGGCGGGGGGTGGTCTTTACCTTCTGAACCTGTGGATACAGGTATTGAACCTGGGACCTCAGGGACCTTTAAGGCATAGGAATCAGTCATACTCTCTTGGTCCAATGTAGCTCAGCATTGTTTACACAAGGAATTGGGATCATCTGGTGGGACCACAGCTCCCAGCATTCCTCACCATTGGCTATGCTGGTTTGGATGGCTGTGAACTGCAGTCCAGTCATATCTGGAGGGTCACCAGATTCCCATCCTGGGTGTGCACCAGCAATAAAGTGGAGCCCATGGGCCTTCATGTAACCATTGGGACCCTAAAAATGTACCCTCAGAGCAACCCCAGACCCTCTTAAGTAATTTTTAAAAAAATCCTGAGTGACCTTTCACTCCAGAAAGCTCAAAATCCCTGCAAAATGAAGGGGGGAAGCCCCCAGATTGGCTGATATTCAAACCAGGGGTGACATTGCTGACTTCCCGTTTCTATATTGGCCATTTTCCAGCCGGTGGGGCTGGCATCCAGGTTTTTCAAGCCATTATATGAATGGCTTGAAGAAGTGGAAGAGCAAAACTTCTGTTTCTTGCAGTGATGCTTAGCTGTTTGGGGTGGGAGGGATACCCAGAAAAGTATTTTAATTTTAATAATAAATAATAATAATAATAAAACTTACTTATATCCCGCCTCTCTACAAAATGCAACTGAGGCAGTCTATGGGCTTTGCAATGCTGGTGCATCCCTCTGGGAAGAAATGGTAGACTGTGCATAGACTGGCTGCAGCCTTATGTGTCTGGAAAGTCGAACCTGGCACTTTCTGGGTGCAAAACACATTCTCTTTTGCTAAAAGGATCTCAGCAGCGTATTTCTCATTGCAAAAAACCAAAACTGTTGTGTCTCAAAGTGCACGAAATTGAAACGGCCCACCTAAACCGATATTTGAAAGTGGATGGAAGAGCCAGGGAGGGGGGAAGTAGCTGTACAGAGGTGGGCAGATGTCAAAGGCAAAGGCACTCCACAGAAGCTCTTCCATCTTCCCCGGTTTCCGCGCGAGATCGCTGAGGTCTGGAGCGAAAGCGCGGGGCTTGATTTGCAGAGTAGCGTGATGGGCGGTCGAACTGCTTTGGCAGGCTGGACTGGTGCCAGCCTTCACCACAATTCATACTGTGTCAGTTTAATAAATGCACTACTTAAATTATGAAATTACAAAAGAAAAAAGAGAATGCACTTATTCAGACTCTTAATACATTAAAAATAAGGCATTAAAACACTGACTTTCTCTCCCCCCCGCCCACCCCCTTTCCAGAATCAATAATGAACAGGAAGGGTTGTAGACATTAACAGTCATGGACATTCAAACTCTTATACATAAATTATCTGAGAAAAATGCACATAAGACTTGAATAATGTAAATACATTAATGCATTTAATAATTTAAACATTAAAGCGCAGGCAGGAATTCGCGGCAGAGGCTGCTCTGAGATAAGGAACGGCCCTGGAAGTTGTGCGTCCTAAGATCGATGGCTGGTTTCCCCTTGAGAAAACTCTTGCGGGACGGAGAGGGTGAGTCAAGCGGCAAGAGTGACCACCTGTCCGGAGAAATCCCATGATGTCCACCATTTTTATCTGTTCCTTATGCCGCCTTTTTGTCTCTCCCAACCTCCTCCCTGAAAGCTAAACCCAAGATGAAATTCTGCACTGTTTCTCCCTATTGCATGGAGTCCATTTTGAGAAGTCACCTGGTTTCTCCCGAACTCACCCACAATATTGAGTCTCACAAGTCTTGGATCGCTGTATGTGGGGAGGTCCTTTATTTGCATCAGCCACTAGCATTGCGATACAAACATAGGCCAGAATCTTGTTGGGGACTTAGGTCTTCATAAGCAGACTTATGTCTGCTTTATTAGAATTGGGCAGTTTAGTAGTGTCCCTATCAAGTAAAGCACTGCTGTGACATTGCTATGTAAAGGGGTTAGAAAAGGGGCCCATACATATCAGGAACAATGTGCATCAGGACACCAGCACGACACCAACAAACAACAACACAAGCTAAGTGTTGCTGATGCACATTGGTATATTCTTGCTAGTGTCCTACTACACAGCTTGGCAATACATTAGCAGGGTTTCTTAGCACCTCTGCTGTGTAGCTGAGTATCCATAATGTTAAGTAATGTATACAGTCAACCCTCCACATTGGCTGTTTCGACTTATGGATTTGGTTACTCAGCTTGCCATCATATTTAATGGGACTTGAGCCTCCATGGATTTTGTTATCCATAGAGGGTCCTGGCATCAAACCCCAGTGGATAACAAGGGTCCACTGTATAATACACAACACAAAACACTGTGAAAGCTATACTGACCCAGGGAACCATTTCTCCGCAGTCCTCCAGACAATGCTCAGACTGAGGTTTAGCAGCAACCACTATGGATGTCTCCCCTTTGCTTCTCCAAGTGATAACCCAAGTGTCCGGATTCACACATTCAGTGGGAGCCAGAGTAGTGTAAGAAGGACCCCTCTTCCCACCGGAAAACCCTCTTAGCCCACATAGCTGGGGACCCAGTGTGCTGAGAAAGCATCCAGACGGCGCTGGGCTCTGATCGAATCACTCCCTGGAAGTCGAGCTAATTAAAATAGAGCTTCATTTTTCTGACCCGTTGTTTGGCAGGAATTCGAAACGGGCCTAACCCAATTTCTGCGTGTTTATGAGGCCTTTATTATATCAGGAGTACTTTTCTGCAAATGTACCAGGGCCAGCGCTAAATGAATTGATCTACAGCATGGATGCACTGTGGACTTGCTAATGATTTCTCTTCCGACTTGCTCTCGCTCTGCCCAGGCTGAACTGTGCTCGGGAAAGCAAAACCCCATTTCCTTCTCCTCCCCGCCTTTCGCTGGGGATGGCAAAGTATGGGGCAACCCACATTGTTTTCTCTGTGGCCCAGGTCCCTCCTCCATAAGCCCAGGCTTCGGGGTGAGTTAAGAGGAGTACGGACTCAACAGTCCTGCCCCAACCCAGCTGCCACCTGGACGACCATTTCAACAGCATATTTTAGAGCATCGCCTTAAAAGCATATTTAATGCCTTGAGATGGAAGGGGGTGGAGAAAAGTATGATGTGCTTTGGAAGTTGACATTAGCAACTAACTTCCATGTCTTCCATGAAGAGCAGGGAGTGTTTTTGCTGCCAAAGATGACAGACCTTCATGGAGTGTTCAGTTCAGGGCTACATGCTAAGGATGGCCAGGGCTACCTTTTTCCTTTCTTCTTCGTCGCACCCAAATTCTGTTGCTTCCATCCCTTTCTTTTACCCCTTGTCAATGAGTTTATTTTCTCTCGCCTCGCCCTCTCACCTTCCTTCCTCCTTCCTTCCTTTTCCTCCTTCCTTCCTTCTTCCTCGCGCTGTCTTTCTCTTTCATCTCTCTCTCCATCCTTCCATCTTCCTTCCTTCTCTCATCTCCCTCCCTCCCTCCCCCCTCCCTCTCTTTCTCTTTCTCATTCTCTCCCTCCCTCCTCCCTCTCTCTCCTCATATTCTTTCTCCTTCCTTCCTTCCAGAACAAAACTAGGCCATAGCCCTTTTATTATTATTTATTAACCTTTATTTATGAAGTGCTGTAAATTTACACAGCGCTGTACATACAATCGTTTTAGTTGGACGATTCCCTTCCCCTGCAATTATAAATAACTTACAAATACTACTAGGATAGGAGTGTTTTGCACTGATTTCTAATGTGATTTCAGTATGCTGAATAGTTGCCAAAAGGAATGCAATTGTAACTTGTTATTTGTAGTGCGTTACTTCCACAGTCATGGGTCATTCTTTGCAGGAAGCATTCCCTCCTGTATGTTTTAGAAGCAGAACGCGGAACGTTATTCTCTTGGACTACAAATCCCAGCATCCCCATGGCCAGTGGCAGAAAGTTGTAGTCCAAACCCAGGGATGTTTTCAAGCTTTAATTAGAAGTCTGGAGCCTTTCTTGAGGTGGTTCTTACTACAGATGTATTCATAAAATAGAAAGCAAATACATATTTTTCGCTTCTGATGTTCTGTTTTATTCATATGCAGATTTATGCATATTCACCCACAAATTTATGCAGATATATTATATTAGCATATGTATATATACCTCACCATTTAAAGATCTCATGCTTAATCAACAAAAATGTCATTAATTGGAGGACAGCTCTCCTTCTTCAGACTTCATATTATTATCTAGTTTCCTTATACTCCGATATTTTCGATTCCTGCTTCTTATCTTTGTAGAGGATGCACTATCGCTTTGCTTTAAAGAAAAGGATAAGAAAAATGCCGTCTTCCCTTTAGTTTTAAAAGCTAGCAAGGCAAAAAAAGGACGCAGCATTAGATTTTTAAAGCCTCAGATGAAGAAACATAATGTTTTTTCCTTATAAAAAGCCAGGGGAAGAAATAAAATAACAGAAGCCCAGCCCTAGAAAAGTCCATTTGGTCAATTTGTGCCCTAATGAAATCTAGGAAAGACTCAATAAAGGGAGCCTTGATTGCTTTAAATGTTTTAAACGTGGACTTTTTAGCCATCAGGTTAATGTTTTGGTATCATTTTTTGATTCGATTGGGAGGCTCTTTTCCAGGTATCTTTGCCCCTTGAGTGCTAATTGGATTTCCGCAGATGAATGGTGCTAGCAAGGCAGACCTTACCTCCCTGCCTTTCTTACTTCAGCATTTCTTTTTATTTGTTGTTACTGTAAAGGCTCATAAATCTTTGCACGGCTTCAAAAAGAGGGGAGAAGGCAGGGAGCTTGTGCCAGCGGGCGGAAAGGAGCAGAAGAGGGCACCTTTGCCCGCCGTCCCAAATATGAGCTAAGAGTCGGGGAGAGCCCTGGACCCTTCCTCCGTGGCAATGGCTTTCTGTTTCACTTTATTTCTGACATGGGTCCTCAGCCAAGCAGCAATCCATAACCCTTCAGATAAAAAGCGTTGATTTCTCCAGCAGTCCTCCAGACAGAGCTTGGAAGCGTCCAAATTGGGTTACCATCGATGGCCGGGATGGAGAGGTATACTGCAGGGGCCCCTTTCAGAAAGAGGCAGGAAAATGATAGTTTTAACAAAATAAATAAATGCAGAAACTTTTTAGAGATGGTACTTTGGAACTCGGTGTAAAAATGGAGCGTTCCACCGAAGCAGGGATGGGCGGTTTGTGGCTGGCCTGTAAAACCTATCAACTGAGAGAGCGATAAGCGGAGATGGGAAGTTGTTGTTGTTAGTTGCCATCGCGTCAGCGTCAACTACGAACGAGAAACCTCACAGCATCCTATCCCCAACAGCCCTTCCTAGACTGGACCTCTCCATCTGCGATGCGCTCTTCCTCTTTTTCTATGGCTTCCCACTTTACTAAGCTTTATTGCCATCTTTTCTATTGACTTATCTCAACTCATGATATGGTCAAAGTAAGATAGCCTCAGTCTAGAGCAGCGGTGCTCAACCTGTGGGTTGCGATCCCTTTGGGGTTTGAATGACCCTTTCACAGATGTCCAAGACCATTGGAAAACACATATTTCCGCTGGGCTTAGGAACCAAGACACCGCTGTTTTATGGTTGGGGGTCGCCACAACATGAGGAACTACAGTATATTAAAGGGTCGTGGCATTAAGAAGGTTGGGAACCACTGGGATAGAGTGTATGGGTTGCTTTATCTTTTTAAAATTGTATTCTATTTTTAAACGAATGGTCTTTTCATTATCATAATAGTTTAATACCACTTTTAATTGTCAGTCTCGTTCTTTGGAGGTTTCAAGCAGAGGTTGGATGACTCAAAGGAGTGCTTTGATCGTGAGTTCCTGCATGGCATAATGGGATTGGACTGGATGGCCCTTGAGGTCTCTTCCAACTCTATGATATCATTCTACGATCCTATGTGCTTATAGTTGGTGGGTTTTCCCTCACTGAGATCTTCAGGGATAGGCTGGACCACCATCAGTTGTGAGATGCTCTCCTCTGGATTCATGGGTGGATGGAGGAGACATTATCCCATTCCATGCTTTGATCCATAGAGAGTGGGCAAGGCTTGGCCTGTAATATGGGAGGAGCTACATTACCTGTTTCGTGTCTCCATGATGTCAGAAAATGGGTGGGGCTATAATAAACCCCGCCTCTGCCGCGTTCCTCCATCCCGTCCTGGATTTGCCAGTATTTGTGCCAAACCAGCCTCTCTGTCTATTCAGATTGTCTCTGGAAATCTTGCTTGGATGCCACCTTTGTAAAAAACAAAATCCCACGAAGTGCAGCTTTATGGGGCGCGCATTCCTCCACCGAGGTAGCAGCACTTAGGGAATATATGGTTGTATGCGTATGCGTATGTGTATTTATTGTGTTGCTTTAATCTGCTGATGCTTTGCAGTGCTACTTATGTAGGTAGTGGGCTACGAAGGCCCTCTTTCCCTCCCTGAAGAAGATAATTGGTTATTAATTTTTTAGTAGGTAAAAAGTGTAATTGTAATAATGCCTGACATGTGCTGACTACGTCAAGGTAGAAGGAAGATGGAAAAAAGGAACTTACATGCAAAGGAAGAGGGGGAAAAATCAGCCACTTTGCATGCAGCAGTCTTTGGTTGCCTTTGGTTTTGTAGCCTCCCCTGTTTAGGGTAAGTGTCCACATTTCTGACGCTGGAGTTCTTTACTTTTGATGTATGTTACAATTATGAGAGAGCCGGCATTGTGTAGTGGTTTCAACATCAAATTATGACTCTGGAGACCAGGCTTCGAATCCTGGCTCGGCCATGAAAACCCGCTGGGTGACCTTAAGGAAGTCACACTGTCTCAGAGGGAGGCAAAGGCAACCTCCCTCTGAACAAATCTTGGCAAATGACAGGGTCAGTTTGGTCCAAACACTGCAAAAATAATCCAGTTTGAGTATCCTTTAACTGCCCTGGTACAGTGCTAGGGAAAAGAAAGGGAATTGTAGTTTACTAAGGCACATTTCAGCATTGGTTCACAGATGCTCCCAGGCACCAAGGAGGACATTGCCTTCTCCCAAAGTCTAGTGTAATTGTAATAATGCCTGACATGTGCATTGAATTCACACAGAACTGGACTGACAGTGTAGGTATTCTGCATCCTTGATCCAAAACACCCTGCAGAAATGATCCAGTCTGAGACTGATTTAACTAGGGCAAAGGAAGGGAATTGTAGTTTATTGTGGCACTAGAGCTCTCTGACCAAGAAGACTCAGTGTCTCACAGAACTACAGTTCCCATAATTCCCCTAGTATTGAGCCAGGTCTCAAACTGGATCATTTCTGCAGCATGTTTTGGACCTTTTAAGACTTGGAAGGCACCCAACAGATATCCAAATGAAGCTACAAACTCCTAAAAGCAGGCTAAAAACAGTCCTAGAATCCAGTTTTCAAACAGATGCTGGCAAAACCTCAGGAAGAAACTCTTCCAGAACACGGCCGCATAGCCCAAAAAACCCACAGAAAAGTGTAGTTAAAACAGCAATTTTGAACATGCGAATGCCATGAAGAATAGCACTGTTTTGACTGCCCCATTCAAAGCCTAAAACAAATAATGCAGTTGTTTTGGGTTCCCCCCCCCCCCAGCGTATCCGGATGGCTGTGTTTTGATGGAGACCTCTTCCTCTCCCCCTCCCTTGTCCCCCGCTAAGGTTATCATGACAGGTCTTTGGTTTTCTTTAAAAATAGTTGAAGGTAATGGCCATAAAAGATGCCGGATGGCCCCCGTGGGAAGCTGAAGGAGTCCATTCATTCATGGAATATTTACAGTGCGGCCGACAGCCCTACAAGCCGATATTTCATGGTACCTTGGCTCGCTTTGCCGTCTTTTTTCCATGTGGGGTTGCGCAAAGGAAAAGGAGGCTGTGTGGTCCCCATCCGGCGGTGTTGGCAATTGTGCGAAGTCACAGGCTTTTATGGCCAGCATCCATAGTTTTGGGTGGTTTTTTGGGCTACGTGGCCATGTTCTTGAAGAGTTTATTCCTGACATTTCACCCGCATCTGTGGCTGGCATCTTCAGAGAATACATTCTCTAAAGATGCCAGCCACAGATGCTGGCAAAACGTCAGGAATAAACTCTTCTGGAACATGGCCACATAGCCTGAAAAACCCACAAAAATTATAGTGTTCATGCTGTGATGTTTGAGATGTGGGACCTTGAAGGTAAAGAGATGGGTTCAAATCGTCCTTCAAGACGATGGGAACCCTTGGTCCAGCCAGTCTCTATCAAGCACTTTTATTTATCAGTTGCATATATATCTATCCTTTCTTCGGTGGCTCTCTTCCTCCATTGCACTTCATTGCAACAGCCCTTCGAGGCAGATCAGATGGAGAGAGTGAGTTTTGTGGCACAGTTTTGGGGCTTTAACCTGGTTCTCCCATCTCAGACCAACTCTGCAACCAGGATTAGAAAACACAAGCACCAATTTTAGCTTCCATGTCTCCTGCCCCAAAATGAGCTGCTGGCTTTCTGTGAAAATGGAAGCACTTGTGGCTAGTATTTGTTGGATTTTGAAGTGATTTAGAGGTTGTGATACCTCCCCACATTGGGAGCCACAACTAACCTCACCCTTAGTTTAGATCCTTAAAATTGGGGACTACATCTCTGCTCTTAGGTTGGTTTGGTAATTCCCCTGCTTCAGCCGCTGTATTGCTTTTCTTTTTTCTTTTTAAAGAGCTTTCCTCCCTCTTATTCTTCCTTAAAAATGATTTTGATAACCACTCTCTTAGGTTCTAACTTGGGCCAATAAAACCGGGAGATGGGCGGACATACTTCACTTCTGAAACATGGCTACTCAGCAAAGTTGTTTCCTTCAATGAGGACTCAACCTCCCCCCCCCCATTATATATATCTATCAAAGTGTTTTAAGAGAGACTTGGGTCAATAATGCCCTGCTTTAGAATTCCCTAAATACATATTTGCACAATAGACCTTTAAAATACAGCAGTCCATCATGTAATCTCCTGTACTTTTCTATCAGCGATGCTTTATGGCCTTTAGCACTGGACAACAGTTCAAAGAAGAAGAAAAATAAGGCAACAATGCTTGCTTGGCTGGAATGAAAACAACGCCAAACCCAGACAAACCATTTCTGGGAATATTTTAGGGTTGTTTCCAATATAATAATGCACTTAAAGATGGAATTTTGTACGTCGGGGCGGGCAACCCTATGCCCTTGCGATGTTATGGAGTACAAATACAGCATCTCCAACCTTTAGTGGCAGTGTCTGGGGCTGATGGTAGTTGTAGTGCTCTATGTCTGGAGGTCACTAGGTTTCCCCCATTTCAAGCAGTCACTGTGGAATATTCATTTAGTGAGGCTTACTTCTGAGTAGGCATGACCATGATTTTGCTGTAAATCTTCAAATCCGATACGTATTAAGGTGGGGGAAGCTGTGCTGAATCTATTGGGATTTGCTTCTGAATAAACATGCATAGAAATTTGAAAGATAGAGTTACAGAGTCTAGGGTAGTGATCTGACCCATGGACTATGACTATGAAGATCAGGGTTCGATTCTCCACTCGGCCATAGAAACCCACTGGGTGGACCTTGGCCGAGTCACACGTTCTCGGCCCCAGAAAACCCTGTGATAGGTCTGCCTTAAGGGTGCCATAAGTCAGAAATGACTAGAAGGCTCAAAACAGCAGCAAAACAATTGAACATTTAAATGTATATTTAAAGATATTCTAGCCTTAACCCATCTCACTACAGAATCATGAAACTGCAGCATCCCTTACAGATATCTTAGATACACCTAGCAAAAGACATCCCACCAACTATGGAGGCTGCCTGACTATCCCACTGTTTGTTGGAATAGCTTCTTCCTACTTATGCTTGAGGTCTTTTGGAGGGCCCTCCTCTGTGTCCCATCAGTCAGAGCAATACATGGTCAGAGGGCATGGGACAAGGCCTTCTGTTTTGTGTCACCCCAGTTGTGGCAGAAGTTGGCTATAGAGTTGCTTTGGAGGACCTCCAGATGCTTACAGAAAACACTCAAAGCATCTGGAGGTCCTCCAGTGTAACTCTGTGGTCAACTTATATAGGATTTACTGTTATTTGTGATTTTCACTGTCAGGGATAAGTGTAAGAACGTATCCTTCAAGGATATGGAGATCGTACTGTATTTGTCGTTAATAAGTGCCATCAGGTAGACTTTGAATTATGGCAAACCTATGAATGAGAGACCTTCAAGTCAACCCTTTGTCAGCAGCCTTGCTCAGGTCTTGCGAACTCAGCTGTCTTTTCTTTGAATGAGTCTCTCCATTTGGAATGCAGTCTCCCTATATTTCTACCGCCTTCTACCTTGCCAGGCATTACTGTCTTTTCTATTGAATCATGTCTTCTCATGATATGTCCAAAGTATGTCAGTCCCAGTTTAGTCATCTTGTCTTCTAGGGAAAGCTCAGGCTTGATTTGCTCTTGGATTCATTCTTTCCCTTTCTTTTTGGCTGTTTCTGGTATCCGTAGGACTCTTTTCCAGCTCCACGTTTCAAATGAGTTGACTCTCTTCCTATGAACTTTCACATCTGTACATAGAAGTTGGAGCTACAACGTCACGGACAGTCCTGACTTTAGACCAGAGTAAAGTTATAGTCATATTCACAAGTTGCTTGCCTGAATAAAGCAATGGTACATTTAATTCAGAACTTGGAAAACTTACGTCTCAGAATGTGGGGAGTCTTCGGATTCTTGCACTGAAAAGTAACTTTTCTCAAGCTCTAATTTAATGGCTTTTAAAAAATGTCTCTTCCTAGCCCCTAAACAAGAGGAGGCTGAGAGCTTCTGTCCCAAGATAAGTCCCTGCCATGCAGAAAGAGTTGATGCGTGTTCCGTTTCTCTTCTTTGTTTTAACCAAGAGAGCGGATGGTGTCGCCCTCTCCTTGGCATAATCTTTGGGAAGGCTTAGTCGCGTGTGCCTACCATAACTGTAGATAACTGTATTTAAAGCAGATCTGGGGATTTTGTAGTACTTTAATAATAAAACGCATGCAAAAAGAAGGGGGGGGGAGAATAATTCTTCTCTCCCCGAAGCCTCCGCCCGTCCCTGTCCCTGTCATATGTTAGCTTTAATGAGCAATTTTGAAAAATTGAAAATAAAAGAGGAAAATGAATAGGTGTTGAACCAGCCTGTGATATGTAAATGCCAACTAGTAATTACCTAAAACCACAATTTTATTTCTGTTTCATCTTGCAAAACATTTCATTTCCATGGAGTGAAAACACTTAATTTGGGCTGCGTTTCTTCCCCCCCCCCCCCGTCGCTTGACAGAGGCAGGCGTTCCTTGTGGCTTGGGCTATAGGGGGAGCAATAGCTCTTCGCTTGGGCCCCGGCCGTGCCTCCGTTCCTTCCCAAGGTTATCCGTTTCATAGGCGCTGAGACGGAGGGATGCTGGAGTGGACAGTTGCCATGACCATCTATGCACCGGGATCATCATCATCTTCCTCATCCTCCTCTCCTTATCCCTTTCCTTTCAGCATTGGTTCACAGATGCTCGATCATCATCAACATCCTCATCCTCTTCTCCTTATCCCTTTCCTTTCAGCATTGGTTCACAGATACTTGATCATCATCATCAGCAGCAGCATCCTCATCCTCTTCTCCTTATCCCTTTCCTTCCAGCATTGGTTCACAGATGCTCCCAGGCGCCAAGAAGGGACATTGATCCTTCCAAAATCTCATGTTTTCTTGCTGCATCCGCACAAAACTAGACTGACAGTGTAGACATTCCCAAACAATATATTGCTTTTTGCTATTAGGATAACTTTTTGTCCTGGCCAAGGGAACATACTGGGATGGATATATATATATATATATATATACACACACACACACACACACACACACACACACTTTGGCAAACCATTTGGCAAACTCTTCTTTTATTCTGATAGATCCTACATACATCAGATCCTGTCTGATCTTGGAAGCTAAGCAGAACCAGCCTTGGTTAACGCTTGGATGAGAGACTGCCAAAGAATGCCAAGTGCTTAGGCTATATTTCAGAGGAAGGAACTGGCTAAACCAAGTCTCCCTTGCCTAAAAAATATCCCTATGAAATTCATAAGGTTGCCATAAGTTGCCAGGTTGTTTAAAGCCACACATACACACAAGAGGAGCTTACAAGCCATCAAGTCAGGAGAAAGAAGGAATAGTGCATATGTACAGATGTATTCTAAAATAGTCCATGGATATTTAGGGCAATAGCCAAATTCATTTTGGGCATACATTATTTCGTTTGTCATACACTTCTGTGTAGAAGAGTGGCATGGAAATATTACCAATCAAATAGATTACACTGTCTATGAGAGAGAAAGAGAAAGTGTGTGTTTCTCATGTAATACTGTATTTTTAATAGCTGAGCGGATGTTTGAACTCTGTTTTCCAAACCTAAGTCCAACGCTACCAACTACCCCTCACTTTACTTGAAGGCAAACACACACACACACGCATAGGGCAATTGGCTGGCTTGGGGGCCACTTTTCTATCTTGGGACCCTATGAAGCCTCAACAGACTACCCTAAATACCCAAAAGCAAAACAAGGAATCCAGACAGGGATGATTTTGCAAAATGGGTAGTTTTTAATGTTAAATAGTGCCGGGAATCCTTGTGACATGTTGAAAAGGTGCATCAGTGGAAGGCTTCCAGGAAAACCATTCATCCTTTGCCAAAAAGAGGCAATCCAGAGGAATGTGGGTGGTTGCATGCACCCAAGGCCAAGCTTTGCCTCTCCCTGAATTTAAGATAGTACTTCATTGGTAGAGCGTATGTTTTGCATGCAGAAGGTTCTAGGTTCAGTCTCTGGAAGTATCTTCGTTGGATCCTTTCCTTTGGGGTCTTTGAAACCCTAGAGAAATGCTGATAGCCTGTGGCCTTCCTGGGTTCAAAATCAGTTTTCTGGCTTCTCTGCCTCCATAGAAGGGCCACTGTGTAGTGCAAGAACATGTGCTTTGCACGCCAATGCTGCCAACTTCAGTCCCCAGCATCTCTTTATAGAGCGAGTAGAGTCAGAGGAAAGCAATGGCAAACCTCCTCTGAACGAACCTTGATATGTTTGCCTTAGGGTCGCCATAAGTCGGAAACAGCTCAGAGGCACACAACAACAAGTACAAATGTTAAAATTCAAAGATATAGCCGCGTTAGTCTGTAAAATCAGTAGATCCTCCATGTACAGATGTAGTATACCTTTGAACACAACATTAGGAAACAAACAGTAGAGAAGAATAGGTGCCTTCATGCCGTTCTTTGCAGAGGCGCATAGCTAACCACTGTTGGAAAGCGAGAAGTTTGGCCCGACGGATGCTTTGAATCTGATTCATCGAGGTAAAAGACACCCAATTCACTGACTTCCCGGATGCACTAATTCAGACTTGTCTTCTCAAAACTGAGGGCAACTGGCTTAAGAGCGGCTCAACCAGAAGGGTTACAATTTTGACCAACAGCTCATTAATCGGCGATACTTACGATCGCAGGATTCCTCAATGACTGCTTTCATAAATAGATTTTTAAAAAGCACCAGATGATTATAATGCAGGGAAGTGGCTATTAATGGGGCTGTTTGTCCAATTAAGTCTTGTTTAGTCGGGCCGCCGTTTGCCTTTTGACTGACCAGTCGAGCAATTAATCCATTAAATTCCAATCAATGGGTAGGTTGCCCAAACCCTCTGTAGTTTTGAGATTCGGAAGGAAGAGGAAAGTAGCTCCTTCTTCCCCAAGCTGGAAAATAAAACCTACTACAGTGTTCGAAGCAAAAGTCATTGTTAATATTTAATCTCTTTTGCACAAGGTAACCAACTATCCAATAGATCTTGCTCTCAGGAGGTTCTTCCTAATGTTGAGGTGGAATCTCTTTTCCTGTAGCTTCCATCCATTGCTCCAGGTCCTAGTCTCTGGAGCAGCAGAAAACAAGCTTGCTCCCTCCTGAGTGTGACACTCCTTGAAATATTTAAACAGGGCTATCATATCGCCTCTTAACCTTCTCTAGACTAAACACACCAAGCTCCCTAAGTCTCTTCTCATAGGGCTTTTTTGGTTTCCAGCCCCTTCACCATTTTGGTTGACCTCCTTTGGACACGCTCCAGCTTTTCATCATTTTTGAATTGGGCCCAGAACTGGACACAATATTCCAGGTGAGGCCTGACCAAAGCAGAACAGAGGGGCACTGTGACTCCACTCGATTTAGATACTATACCTCTATTAATGCAGCCTAGAATCGCATTGGCCTTTTTAGCTGCCGCATCACACTGTTGACTCAATGACTATCCAACATTGCCCTCTCCCTTCTTGGAACAGCTGTCACTATTGAATTTGACCAGTGCAAATTGAGGATACTGTAATTCCATTTCAGTCTGTGTATATTTTCAGTTATGACTCTTCTCAAATTGCAAGTTTGGAAAACTCAGATGCCGCAGGAATCAAAACCAAGAGGTTTCTTCATTTCTACAGTGCAGGCTGGGGCTTTAATCACAGCTGTATACTTTACAGTTGCTAGGAACCAGGTGCTATATGCACCACAAACACTTTGGAGGAGCAGGAGTTTACGAAAAGCCTGCTTTGGTTTGAAGCTCATCTCCAAGTCAGCGAAGAAGAAACCCAAATGGACAAGCTCCTGTTTTCCCAATCTCCTCCATACTTCATGCTTGCAAATAATTTGATGTGTATTTTTAATCTTTTCAGGACCTCTGATTTGGAAAGCGGAGCGGCGTTGTGTGCGGGTGTGCGCATATATGTGGGTATCCAACCCGGGATTGTCACTGTGAGATTGCTCTATCTGGAATCTCGAGGAGGAGCGGTGCCTCTTTAGCGAGATATATAGCTTCATAATTAGCCTCTTGCATTTTTTCACGACTGCTAGCATCAGCGTTCTGCGATGTGTTACCCTGATTAACAGCTGCTTTGCAACTACTTCCTTGTGCCACTGATGGCCATATTTGTCAAGCTATTCCTGACAAGAGGACGGATACTTCCCCCCCTCCTTTCCCATCTTACTTAAAACGCAGCATTTTCTCTCCCCCCAGAACCGCTCTGACAGGGCTGGGCCTTCCTTTCCCTTCTACCTGATGCCAGGCTTCAGAGCATTAGGAGCAAGACTTTGGGTCTGAGTGCATAATGGTTCTGAACAAGGGATGCCAGGGGTCTCCTCCTCCTCCTCCTCTTCCTCTTCTTCTTCCTTTTCTTCTTCTTCTTCTTCCTCCTTCTCTTCTTCCTCCTTCTCTTCTTACTTTTCTTCCTCCTCCTCCTCCTCTTCTTGCTCTTTCTTCTCCTCTTCCTCCTCCTGCTCCTCCTCCTCCTTTTCTTCTTCCTTTTCCTCCTCCTCTGCTTTTTCCTCTACCTTCTCTTCTTCTTTCCCTTCTTCCTCTTTTTCTTCTTCCTCCTTTTCCTCCTCCTCCGCTTTTTATTTTTCTTCTTCTCCTTCTCCCTATTCCTTCTCCTCTTCCTTCTCCTTCTTCTCCTCTTTCTCCTCCTCCTCTTCCTCCTCTTCTTCTTCTTCCTCCTCCTCTGCTTCCTCTTCTTCTTTCTTCCTTCCTTTTCATCCTCCTCTTTTTTTCCTCCTTCTCCACCTTTTCTTCTTCCTTTTCCTCTTCTTCCTGTTCTTATTTATCCTCCTTCTATTCTTACTTTTCCTTTTCCTCTACCTTCTCTTCTTCTTCTTTCCCTTCTTCCTCCTCCTCTTCCTCTTCCTCCTTTTCCTCCTCCTCCTCCTCCTCTTTTTCTTCTTCTCCTTCTCCTCCTCCTCTTCTTCCTTTTCTTCATCCTGCTCCTCTTCACCTCTTCTTCTTTTTCCTTTTCTTCTTCCTCCTCCTCCTCTTCTTTCCTTTTCTCCTCCTCCTCCTCCTCCACCTTCTTCTATCTATTTGTACCCCCTCCCCCCAAAAACTGGGACTCAAAGTAGCTTACAGTCCAAAAACACAACACTGTACAAATAAAAACCTACTAAAGTGACAATTAAAATGGAATTAAACTATTGGAATTAAAATAGAATTAAACTATTAAACTTATTGTAAGGCATGTCCCTTATTTAAAGACCAGAAGGTTTGTCCCTTATGCAGAGCGAATGAACACAATCCTCTTAATGTCCCTTATGTAGAGCCATTGTGGATTTTGACTCTCCTTTATTGCTCTTTTGAAAAGCTATTCTGAACAAGGATGGAGAAATTGGACAATTTCAGCTCTGTCTCATGTTTCTGCACTTCTGCCCCTTGGTCTTGTTTTGCCTTGTTTCCACATTAATGTGAAAACCTTTTTAAAAAGCATAACAATATATGCGCAGTGCGTATATATGTATTTCTTCTTGAAAATATTACAGGAACAGGAATTTCGAAGGTACTTAGTATAGGACATTCCCAACATTTGGATCAAGCTTCTCTGCAGTTGCTCCCATTGCAGTTCCAAAGCTTGAACTGGGAAATGTAAAGATGGGTGGAGAAATGGGAGTATCCCATTCAACAGTCATATAAAAAGCCTTTACCTCCTTCTTTGCTCAAAGATTATAACTTTTTTTGGCTTAGTTAAAATATCCACAGAAGAAACAGGAGACAAGTCTGAAGATGCTCAGAAGGTGGTGTTTTTTATTAGTCGAAAAACCCAACAACGTGTTTCAACCTGTGAGTGTTCTTAAGGCCTTCTTTGGGGGCTGAATAAAATCATAAAAGGACAGCATGTAAATACATAAGATCACATTATGTGAAATCATTATTACATTGGTACTTTGCCTAAGGCAATACTTATTTAGGATCAAACCTTGGACATTTTTAGTGTAGGGGCTCATACTGGTTACTGGATTCCACTGGATTGTCCCCAGTACCCTCCTCATTTCATTAAAATACCATCATATGCTTCAGTTAACAAAGCCTCCGACAGTGAAGCTCCTTTTTGCAAAGCCTTTTTGTGCCTCCCGAGTTTCCTTTTCCTCCTGATGCTCTCTAGCTGGATGCTTTTTAGCAACATTGCCATAGGGAGAGTGCTAGAAAAACACAGACTTTCAGTGTTGGGTTGCAACGCTATGTCTGTAATACACAACATTATTATTATTATTATTATTATTATTATTATTAGTTTTATTTATACCCCGCCTTTCCATATGATCAAGGCGGCTTACAACAGAGTCTCAGAATACAAAGCAAAACATGCCATAAAGCTTGAATTATGGAAGAGTGGGAATATATGTGAAGCTGAAGGCTTTCTTGACCAGCATCCATAGTTTGTTGTGGGGATTTTGGGCTCTGTAGCCATGTTTTAGAAGAGTTTATTCCTGATGCTTCACCAGCATCTGTGGCTGGCATCTTCAGAGAACGCTGGCATGGAAGAGAGTTGGGTGTGTGTGTGTGTGTGTGTGTGTGTGTGTGTATGTGTGTGTGTGTGTGTATATATATCTGTGTATTGTTCTCTCTTCCATGCAATTACTACAATGATTGCTTGCCAATGTTAAGTGGTGCTGAAGGGATGTAGGAACTTATCCCTCTTCTTTCCTATCGCTATACCATGCTATCTTCTGTTAAAGAAGCCATGCCCAAGAAGACGTCTACTTGGTTAACTGAGGTAGATAGTTATTCTGATTTCTAATCAGTTATCTCTTTTTCCGGAGGCCTGGAAACTTGGATGAAGCTGCCTTAGGAAATGGAAATGTTTCCCCTGCAATGCTGGTTGCAGACTTCTCTTCTGTTCGTAAGAGAGAGAGAAAGGTGGAGGGAAGAGGGAATCTTCCTTTCTAAGCTATAATTTTGTAATGTCATTTTCAATCAATAGACCTTTAGCAAAAAGATGAGACAGATGATGGAGGAGGCCCTTTAAATAATTTAGCTCTTGTTAATGGAGCGATTTCATTTTTTTGATAGAACAGCTTTATTGAAAAGTAGGTTTTTGCTCGGCGTTGTCTTCCTGGTTTGCACAAATCCAATTGTGTGTGTGTGTGTGTTGCCAATGCAATGCTCAGAAAGCTACAGTCCTTGTCAGTTTCATCTATTAGAGGCACTACTCTTAGTTTAGAGGGGAAATACTTCTTTGCAGCCGAGGGTGAGGTTTCTGTTTAGCAAAGTCAGCAAGGTGCCGGGTCTTTTTCTCCAAACAGGATATGAATCTGGACCGCCAGGCAAACAACCTGCTGCCTTCCTGATGTTTTGGACTATATGCCCCATAAACCCGAGACAATATTATCGATAGCCAGGCATCTGTAGCCCAAGATTTGAGATCCAGTATGTGCAGCGGAAGGCCAGAGTTCGAATCCCTACTCAGCCATAGAAACCCACTGGGTAACCGTAGGAAAGTGGCACCCTCTCAGCCACATGGGAATATGTACAAACTTCCTTTGAATATATCACCTTTTTCCCCAGCATGGTATAGTGGTTTTGAGGGTTGTAAATGTGGCAGCCCCTTTCTAGATTACATGCAAACCCCAGAACGCAGCCTTGACTAGAAGAAAGTTTGCCTGGTTTTGCTTTAAGTAACTAAAGGTCTCCACTGCTATCTATTGCAAATCACCTGGGGATCTGCCAGTATAACAGCAGATCCATAGCAGGCATGATCTATGCTGTATCATACCATATTCACTTACTTTGGCCGGCGTAAGTAACCGATTAATGGGTTGTTTCTGATAAGAACTTAAGAAATTTCAAGCATCCATGGCTTGAAAATATTCAAAAAAGTATAAAATCCAAATAGCAAACCTTGATTTTGCCATTTTATATAATGGACACCATTTTGTTCTGCAACTATATTTAATGGGACTTGGGCATCCATGGATTTTGTTATCCCTGGAGCGTCCTGGAACCAAACTCCGGTGGATAACAAGGTCCCACTGTATTTATACCTTTATCCAAAATTTCGTATAGTTTTAATCTATATTGTTTTAAATATGTTGCTAGGTGTCTTGAATCCAGTTGTTGGGAGGGAGGCAGGATATAAAGGATAACAACAACAACACAATTTCTTCCTAGATGTGCTCATGGATCCTCTCCAAGACTTTATTCCTCTGGACACCAATGTCTTTTATTAACTGCTGCCACCATAGATACCATGTGGCTGAACCTAAGCTTTCCGATATGTAGCATTCTTAGAGGCAAAAGTGCATCATTTATTAAGCAGGATTTGAGCGTAACATCCCAGATTACAGTACTTATTTAAAACATTTGAATCACGTCTCTCTTTCATTCATATCCCAAGTAACTGTAACCCTGACTCTAACTCTCCTCTGTTTCTGGCCCTGACGCTCTTGACCACTCAAACCCCTCGCCAACTAGTTCCTGACCATTACCGACTACCCTCTCATCCCTGATCTTCTGTCATACGCCAGCCTTTCCAAATTCCTCCCACTGAGACCTTAAGCTCGAGTCAGTCAAACGGCACGATCTAAAAGGTTTTGAGAGTTGCCTTCCAGTGGGCCTTTGCCAGCGTTTTGGCCTTGGGCATCGCTTTCCCTCCGAACAGCGGAAGGCCGTCAAAAGAGTTGCAGAAGGAACAAGGCATTCATATAAAAGCAAAGTAGCTTTTGATATGTTGTCACATCCCTGCCTTTGCTTATTCGGACATCCTTCTTATTCAGCACATTTCCCCCCCGCGGTTATTAATTTGTGCCGTTTATCCTTTGCATCTGGCGCATCGAGACCCGCGCCGTTTAAATGTGCAATTTCCCTATTGCTGGCGTTTCCAGCGAGGCAGTTCGAGAGGGGCATAAACAAGACCAAAGTGCCACTTTATGTGTCGCAGAGGGGTGGGTGGGTTCCATATCATTTTACGATCGGGAATGATGGAGTGCTAAACTTTAAAAAGAGAGTCCCTTTCCCCTCGCCGCCGCATGTACCTCTGCCATTCCTCCCCATTTCTCCTTCAACCCTGAAGTGCGCTGGGACTTGGTCAAATTTCCCGTTAAAATAAAAATGCGGATTTCATCTTCCTCCCAAATTCATTTATCATGCTTTTTAAAAAGGTGTTTTTCTGCCTTACCTGATGTCTAAATTGGATTGGCTCATTTATGCTGTTCTTTGCTGTATCCCCCCATGCTTTTCTTAAATGAATTAGTAATGACAGCATACTCCATCATACCTCTCTACAGCCACTTTAAGGGGAAAGCCGGGTGATCTAAACCTTTTAACCTATTAAAGATGATTTCCCCCAATTGAATCAGACCCACCGCAGGTGTAATAACTAATCATTTAAACTACACCTCCTATTATGTTTTTTTAAGCCATTATGCATGTTGGATAGATGATAATTCATGTTTATTGCATTGTCCGATGGATCCGTTTTGCCTACACTCATCTGATTAATGTATTTAAAGAAATAAGAGATGCAATTTAAAAGGGGGGAAAACACATGCACACATACAACATTGATGGAATGCACCAAGGACTACATCAAAAGGGCCATTAAAACCCATCAGAACTCTGCTCTTTGACCTGAGATGCATATTTGAAAACCAGGTGATGACAGGCATTTGCTTGAGTTATGGCAAGAGGTTTGGGTTGGGTTGTTTCCCTCCTCAAAAACAGAGACAAGGATGTTCTCCAACCCTTGCCTTGAAGATGCTGTGGTTGAAAGGATCGCAGTGCCCATTAAATCACCTTCTTTTCCTTTTCTAAGCCCAGGTTCTTCTGAAACTAAATGGCGAACCAACAGGATCCAATGGAAGCCCTGGCCAGGCTGCGTCAATGGAAGCAACTCTTTGATAGCTAGTATGGGTTCCTATGGAGAGAAATGCATGAAGGGGTTTGGGGGCCATCCAGATGTCTTAACATTTTAGAAGGGCACTTTTATGTTTGTTACAGATACAGGGAGATCTATCAGTCTTCCTATCTCTCTTTCTCTCTATCACATTTACATCTCACCTTTCTGTTTAGATGCAACCTCTTTTCTTGTCATTTGAATCCAGTGGTTTCTTCTCTGCTCTCTGCAGCAACAGAAAACCAACTTGCTCTATCTTCTCTCTGAAATCCCAACAGATATTTAAAGATTGCTTTTGTGTCACCTCTTAGTTTTCTCTTCTTCTCCAAGTTATACATACCCATTTCTCTTGAGGCTGTGTCCACACTGCAGAAATAATCCAGTTTGACACCGCTTTAATTGCCGTGGCTGAATGCTGTGGGATTCTAGAAATTGTGGTTTGTTGTGGCATCGGAGCTAAATGTCTCACAAAACCAGGATTCCCAGAATCCCAGCATTGAGCCATGAAGTTAAAGTGGTGTCAAGATGGATTATTTCTGCAGTGCGGATAGGCCCCAAATCATTACTCCTAACATTAACAGCAACAAAAGGTGTCTTTACATTGAATTGTTTAATTCCTGACGTTTAGACATCTTTGCTATAATAGCATCTTTATTATAATGGCCCAGTTTCATGATATCCCCATCGGCAAAGATTAGATAGGCTGCTATTCATTTCTCCTTATTTGCCCCCTTTCTGGAATTGTTCTGCTTGTGGTTTTCAAGGTGTGTGGCCTAAAATGGTGTTAAAAAGTTGTGATCTTACTCTGAAATGGGTGTATGCATCACAGAAGAAGCAGAATTTGTCTGAAGGGTGTATGCATTTAGCTTGTGCTAGATCTTATCTTCCGGGGATCTTTGACAGATTGTCGGTGCTTGATCTGCAGTATTTCAGCACAGTTAAAGTGCTTTCTGTTACATGGGATTTTGACATCAGGGCTGCCTTGTTTAATGCTTTGTGTGTGTTTTGCAAACTGGATTCTGAGTGTCACCTGGTTTAAACATCTTCCTCTTTTCCACACAGATCGCAACAGCAGTGAAGTTTCTACAAAACACCCGGGTCCGCCAAAGTCCGCTTGCAACTAGAAGACTGTTTCTTAAGAAAAAAGGTACCAGATCGTAACAGTTCACTAAGATCTCAACCTGTCCTTTATAACCTTTTTCTCTTGCTGAAACGTTTCCCAGTTTGTTTAGCCTATTCTTCCCCTTGTGTGATATGTCATCTTGATGTCTCCCTCGCCCCCATGTCCTCTTGAACTCCGGAAGCATCCCCATGTGTCCAAACCCACAAATCTTCAGGACAAGGCTTTGTGTTTTGCAGCTGTTAATCTTTGAAATTTTAAAGATTTTATTGAAAGTACTATGCAAAGTAAAAATACACTGCAAGGCTCTCAGTTACTTGTTGTGATGTTCTAACATGGCAATAAGGAATAAGGAGATGACAAAGAGAAACCATTGCTCATACATTTCAATAGAAGTAGACCACATAGCTAAATATAAGTCCAATTGTAGATTGCGTTGCTATATCTTTCAAGTGTTGGAAGCGTTCTTAAATTTTCTAACATTGGTGGGAATGTGTTACCTTTCCAATACTGGAGTATCGGTCTTTTAGCGGTCAAGAGGGCACAAATGATCCATTTCCATTGACCATGTGTTAAGTTCCAAGACACAAGTAAGTAGTTTATGGAATATGTGCATCACTAAATATAAGAGCATCTTACAGTGCCAGGTTTATTCGTGTAATTGCTTCCACCCAAAATTGGGGCAGCTATGCAGCATTTCCAAAACATATAGGTTAGAGAAGCATTAACAGTATTACGCCTCCAACAATGAGCAGATTTACGGTAAGTAAGTCCATATTTAAAATGTTTTGGTGACCAATATACCCAAAGCCTGGGGCGCCACTAGGGCAATGCAGGGTGTTCAGGCGGCACCATATGACAATCCTAAGGCGGGTAACACCACTGCTCTCCAAAGGTCTGCCTTTTGGCCGAAATGGGTTGTGACGGTCACCCTTTAAAACACTGAAGCTCCTTGGAAGAGAAGGTGTAAGTAGTGTGAGGCTCCTTGGATAAAGAAAGAAGAGGCGTCATGTTTTAAATTCTTTTTACTGTTTTGAATTGTTCTTTAAAACATCACATCTTACCAAATGTTCCCTTTAACCCCACGAATTGATGTAAATGTAGATACACTTAGGCTGCGCAGAAGACGGCTGTAATTAAAAGGTAGAATTTTAATTTTGCTAGTTGGTTATGTCACAACTGTTGCCTTAGTGATAAATGGGAATTACAGTTTGCGCGTATCGTGAATGCAGAAAAACTTTACTAAGGGTGGTATGAGGGAAGGTCAGTGCAGGGGTGACTTTCTGACGCCAGTCTAATGATACCGCTTCTCAAAACCAATATACAGTGCGCCTGTGCCATACATGAAGCCGCACGGGGAAAGAATGAATGGCATGCGTGCCCACAGCCCACACGCTCTGCCGTGCTGCAAACATGAGCCCCATTATATTCAATGGGGCTCACGCATACGAATTTTTCGCCTTATGCAGGGTGTGTGTGTCCGGAACGAATCCCCATGTAAGGTAAGGGACCATTGTACTTGAATTGCTTGTGTTTTGCAACTGTGAAGGGACACAAGTTGCTGGTGAAACATAACATGGAGCAATAGCTTAGGTTGCAGACATCTAAATTGATATCCTCTCGAAAGAAAGAACCATGGAGCATTACAGGCTTTCAGTTTGGCCAGTTCTGACTCCTTCGTGGTATTTGCTGCGGGGCTGGCCATCTGCAGGTGAAACGGTCAATGGCTTCAGAAGATAGCCAGGACTTGCAATGAAGGGCACAGCCATGGTCTGTGAAATGAGGTCGGGTTAAGGTTAAATTTGGGGTCAGCCTGCCTTTCACAGTCTAAAAGGGCACGCAATTGACTGCCGAGTCCTTTCAGAAACAAAGAAGGAACCGCGTCTCGGTAAATTCAGCATCATTTCCAGCAGATGGAAGCTGCTCTGTCTCTGGCCCTTCTACCATAAATATCTTCAAGGATATTAAAAGAAGTGAGGATCTAAAGTTTTAAAGGTGTCAGAGCAAGAACAGAGAAAGATGGAGGGGTATTTTGGATTCAGTCCTGCAAATCCTGTGTGGTCGGATCACAGTCTGTTAGACTGGAATGAGGAGTATTTTATACATATAGACAAGCCCAAAATCAGATTTTTAAGGGATATGCAGTCAAAGCCAGACCAGGGTGGACAAATATGTCCGTCCCATTATCCCCCACCTTTGAATCTAAAGTCCTTTCACACCTGAAATTAACCAATTTGTTAAATTTCTAACAAAACGTGAAATGAAAAACCGCATCTGTTGTTATTAGTTTCATTTGGCCTAAAGACACCTGATTCAGTGTCAGACGGTGGCCAGATTGTAGAGATAAAGAACTTGCGGAAACCATAAGACCTGCGACGTCTGCTTTTTGCATTGCAGAAAAAGACATCTTTATTCGATTAGGCGCTGAATTACAGACCCTCCGGACGCAGCGACCTTTCGACAATCGGGGCTCACGCCTCCAAGACGTTCCTCGCCGTCACAAACGGCTTTTGAAACTTTTTGCTTCCAGGGCTGCTATTTTGCCACGCAAGTCTTTTTCTCTATGTCTGTTTCTCTCTTCTCCTTTCTCTCTCTCTCTCTCTCATATTTTTCCCCTTGAAATATGCGGACCTACGGGGAGTAATTAATCATAAAAGCTTTGGGATTTCAACTCTATCATCAAAGCAATGAAGCAAAGGAAAGCTGAGCCTAAAAGCTGCGCTGATTACCCACGGTAACCTGAGATGAAATCTATAGTTGCCGAGAGAGATCCTTTCGCGGCTCCTTTTCTTCTGGTCCTCACCCACCCCACTAAAAAATAACACAATTCATGCTGTATTATAGCGGCCGGTGCATTGTACCACTTATTCCCTGTGTTCCTCTCTCTTCGTTGTACTTCTCTTTCAGACGGGTTAGGATTTCATTTGCAAAAGGTACTCGGAGCAATGTAGAGACAAACGTCTGGGGTGTTTTGGTGCCGCGCTCCCCGGTTGCCGGCTTTACGGAATAATCTTACTGTTGTTGTTGTTATAAATATCTGACGCTTCATCTAATATGTTTAATTTTAATAAATCCCTGACCGGGAAGAAGCAAAGATTTGGAAGGGAGGGGGCAATGTCAACAAACTGGCAGAGGAGGCCAGAAGAGAGCAAGAGAGAGAGACGCTGACCCGATTAAAGCGTCTAATGAATTACTTGGCTAATGATTACCAAAGCAAAGAGGGGGAGAAAACCCACACAAACCAACCCTCTTTGCTGCACACAAACCTATAGCTGACTGATCTCGGAAGCTAAGTTGGGTCAGCCCTGATTAGTGCTTGGAGGGGAGACTGCTAATGAATACCAGATTCTGTAGGCTGTATTTCCTAGGAAGGAACTGGCAAAACGTCCTTGCCTAAGGAAACCCTATGAAATGCATGGTGTTGCCATAAGTTGACAAGGGCCTTGGAGAGACACACACAAATGCAAATGTTCAGACACCATCCTAGTTCTGCAAGGTCTTTTGAAGATTTGCATGAGATTCCTGGTCCTTGGACACTGACTCCTTTTAAACTCCTGAGTAAAAAGGAGACTCTAATGAGAAACTTCTAGTTATTAGAATCATTTATCTCCTCTCCCACTCCCATTTTTAAAGCCTTGTGCTGGCCTTTGGTGGAATTTATGAGTTTCTTCCTTTCTGTTGCAAATTTCTTTCTGCGGGAAGGACAAGAGCAGAGGTTGCCCTTCTGAATATATCGGAGAGAGGAACACTCGCCGCTGCATTTTTGGTTATATAAAAACAAATCTGTTGTTCGTGACTATGGCAAGCAGAAGCAGAGGACATGGGGGAAGGAGGAAAAAGTTAAACTCACCAGGAAAAATGGTTTTAGCAGGTGCATGGCAAAAGTTATGGGAGACAGAAATGTACAGTCAACCCTCCTTATCCACATGGGTTCAAGCATCCTGGGAGTCCAAAATCCCTTAAAGAGCACAGTTTGGGGACTACTGGTATAATGGGTCTTTAGTATTCACTGGGGTTTGGTTCCAGGACCCCCCTATGGATAACAAAATCCATGGATGTTCAAGTCCCATTATATACAGTGGCATAGCAAGATGGTGTGTCTTATATAATATGGACAATCAGAGTTTGCTATTTAGAATTTGTATCTTTAAAATAGATTTCCAAGCCGTGGATGCTTGAATCTGTGGTTAAAAAAAATCTGTGGATAAGGAGGGCAGACTCAAAAAAATGTTTCCCCGCCATTGCGATGTGTTGCAGAATCCCTACTAACCTCTTTCAGAACTCTAGGCCATTGAGGTCCACTTGGGCAGACCTTGCATCTCAAGAAGGTGCCAGAGAATCAGCAGGACTTCAGTCTCGAAGAAGGGATGTCTCCCCGTCTTGAAGGGATCTAAAAGAAGGGAATGCCTGCCCTAAGATACGTAGCGCACAGCGTTAGGTAGATTTAGACCATTTTATGGAAGAGGATAAATCTGCGGCTTCCAGTTTTTATTAACTGCAGATCAACTCCAAGGGAGTCTATTGCTTTCATGTCCTGCTTCTGCACTTCCTGACGGCATTCGATTGACTGCTGCAGGAAGGATTTGTGGTGGATTTTTGTTTGAATGTACTAAATGGCCAACACAGCTACCCCTCTATGTTTACTGCAGGAAGGAGTGGGTTTTGCATCTGATATTCTCAGGCTTTTGTGGGGATGGCTGACTTGGTGGAACAAGTGGAAATGCAGGGTCACCTGGAGGAGGAGATCCAAGGTTTAAGAAGAGCCAGTGGATCTTCAGACTCATGTGTTTTGGTGAAGCAAGGGCTTCAGGGTTGAAGCATATGGACTTTCTTTTTATCTGCAGGATAGAAGACATCATCTGCTGCTAACAATGTTGAAGCTTCCTTGTTTCCTGAAATGAGGTCTTCCTTCACAGTCTTGAGATGTGACTTCGTTGTCATTTTGGTTGTGTGCCTTTATTTCGGACTTATGGCAAACCTATCGCAGGGTTTTCTTGGCAACATTTGTTCCTGGGGGGGTTGCCTTTGCCTGAAACTGAGAGAGTGTGACTTGACTAAGGTCACCCTGTTCTCCAGCATCATAGTCCCATGCTCAAACAACCACACCATGCTGACACTCCTTTACCACGGAACAATATACAGGTATACTTCAGTTTAACAGGATATTTGGTACCAGAAGCAAAAACGACAGTTTCTTTTTCACACAGAGGTTAAAAAAAAGAGAGATCCAATTGAATGTCACTTCTGTTAAAAACACCTTGTTTAAACCAGTTTTCAAATCCAAATGCAAAAATGCAATTTGGATTTGAAATGCAAAAGGCAGAGTGTGCCGTTTTAAACAAGATTCTGCCCTATGATTCAAACCAACCCTTACCTAAATGTGTGTGTGTTGGTAACCTATTGAGGGTTTTAGATTCTGGTGGCTGTGAACTGCCCCCGAGGGCATTTGCCGGTTGGAGAGTCCAATAAATTTAATAAATAAAGCCGCAATCGCAAAGAGAACCCGATTGTCAAAGCCGACCCGGGGCTTGTAATAGAGCAAACAAACTGCTCCCAGTGGGGGCAAGAGGCTCTTATTTGGAGAGATGAGTAGGAGGAGGCCAAGGGAAACGGTGCCCTCCTCTGCGTTGCCTCCATTGATCTGCTTCATTGCCTAAACTTGATAGGGAAGATGCGGAATCTGCAGGCCAGAAGTCTTCTGCCAAGGCTTGGTTGCCCATGGTCTCCGGTGTCTGGTGTCAGGGCCATTCAGGGAGACAAAGTGATGACGGCTAGGGGAAGCCTTCAGGAAGAGCTGCTTGACAGGAGGAGAGAAAGCAGGAGAGGATGTGATGAAATTCTTTATAAGCTACGGTTCATAATTACATTTTCTTCCTCTGTAAACCCAGACAGCATAGTGCTTTAAGAGCTGGATTCTGTGTGCCTTTCACGTCATTTTTGTCTTATGGCTAAGGCGACCCTTGTTCAGAGGGCGTTTGCCATGGCCATCCTCTGGCCAGGGTTCAAATCCCTGCTTGCCCATAGAGACCTGCTGAATAACCCCGGGCTCACATTTTCTCTTCTTCAGAGGAAGGCAAGGGCGAACCCCTCTGTACAAATTCTGCCATGAAAACGGCACAATGGGTTTGCTTTAGGATCAATGTAAGTGACAAATGTGACATGCCCCGGATTACCCATTGGGTTTCTATGGCTGAGCAGGGAATCCAACTCTGGTCTCCCAGAGTGCTAGTACAACACTCAAACCACTATATTTCACACCATGCTGGGATGTAAACTATGCTAGTGGTCACTTTCCAAGCTGACACAAAGCTATGCCTAGCTGACAATACTAAATCATAGAATCAGAGTGTGGAGAGATCTTGTAGCACCTTTGAAACTAACTGAAAGAAATTGGCAGCATGAGCGTTCATAGACTTCAGTCTACTTCCTCAGATGCGTTTGGTGCTACAAGATCTCTCCACCTACTAATCCTACAAACTATATCTTTGAATTGTACTTACAGAATTAGATAGGACCTCAAGGGCCACCTAATCCAGCCTCTGCCTTGCATGAATACAAGTATGGGACGTCGGGTTGGAAATCATGTGGCCTTTCAGATGTTGTTGGACTTCAGCTCCCAGCATTCTTCACCATTGCCCATCCTGACTAAGACTGCTGGGACTTGTAGTCCAGCAGCATCTCAAGGTCCAAATAGTTCTTGCCCTGGGTTTGTTAGATCCATGGTCTGACTCCAGAAAATATGAACACTTCCTGTGTGAAAGGAGAATCTAAGTATTATTAGAGTAAACCTGCCATGACTAGCCCCTTGCTATCAAGAGTTCTGTGTGAGTAGAAAGTCTACATGTCCTACACCTTCCGGTTGTTGTATTTGCTCAGTGTAGCTATCATAGCCTTTCCTTTTCTTTCTTTTGGCCTCGGATGTGGGAGTCACAAAGGAACGGACCCCAAAATGCACCCATAACCCATCCAAGGAGCCTAGAAGGAACAATTTGCAGGTGGAGCAGCTTCCAAAAAGGAGCTAATTCCAATCTCTCTCTTTCTCTCTCTCTCTCCCCGTCTTTTATTACTTCTTTCTTTTTCATCATTTAACTCCATTTCGCCAGGCCGTTTGCATGTCCTTGAATGGAAGCTCGTTACCGTGAAAGCTTTTTTAGCATTGATTTCATAACCGCCTTAATTTAATAGCTCCATCATTACTGAGAAGCCCTGCGAGTAAGGCCCAGGCTTTCCAGGTCAGTGACCTTTTAATTACAGCCCTTGCTCTGATGGCCGGGTTATCGACTGGACGGCTCCCGGATTGCGGCGGCGGCAGAAAACAAGGAGGTTTCCTCCCTATTTTCCACGGAGGGGAGAAGGAAGAGGAAGAAAGTAGGGGCAAAGTCAACCTCCTGCATTTCTAAAATTAATTTTCCTCCTCGGCTTGGTAATTAATTTTTCAGCAGCAGCGTCGCAGCGCAGTTCAAGCAACTTCTATTTCTCCTGCTTTTTTGGCAAAGCAAAGGGCAAGAAGCTGTGCGTTTTCTATCCTGGAGTTCGTTCCTGTGCATGATGTCTTGTTCACAAAAAGGCAGGTGGATGAGAGGAACCTTGTCATTTATTTCAGATATGATAATATTTTGTATCCCGCCCTGTCTCCAAAGATCTCAGGGTGGCTTGAGCCTTGGCAGTTAAAGCAGTCTCAAACTGCATTAATTCTGCGGTGTAGATGCAGCCTCTCTCGTTCCCTCCATCAAACATCCAACAGGGCCAGCCCTACTGTTAGGCAGAGTGAGTGAATCTGGGATCTTCTGTTCTATCACTGAGTTATGGCCTTCCTTTTAGGAAGTTATTGAATGAGATCCAAGTGGCTGGCACAGTTGGCCCTCCACATTTGCAGATTGGACTTTTGCGGATTTAATTATTTGTGGTTTTAATTAATATGTTCACTCTGAGGATCTCTAGGTCCTCCAGAAGTTGACCATAGAGTTGTGCTGGGGAACCTAGACGCTACTAGAGAAACACTTCTCTAGGCATTTGTAGGTCCTCCAGCCTGATTCCATGATCAACGTCTGGCAGATGTTGGCCATAGAGTTGCACTGGAGGACCTGGAGATTCCCAGAGAAGTGTTGTCTTTGGTAAAAAGAATAGTCTTTTTTGTATGTGGTTTTTCCACATTCACGGATGTCCTTCACCCCTAAGCCCAGTGAATGTGGAGCGACTGCTGTACATCTTTGGTTTAAGATCAGCTCTTTCTGCAGCTGTCCTGGGCTATATGGGAGTTCTCCAGGTAAGAGGAGAGTATGATACCTAGATAGCAGTTGTGGGATGAGAGGTAAATTCAAGAGTAAGTTCTCTGCACCCATAGACTGCCTGAGTTAAGACCACTGGCCCTTGTAGTTCAGACATGGGCAAAGTGTGGCCTGCAGATTGCATGCAGCACCTTAGACCCCAAAGAGCATCTTTTTACCTGTGCAAGTACCAATCTGTAACCGTTCCAAACCAATCCAATGCTATCTGTATTTGTGGATGACCAAAACCCTAAGTCAACATAACCTTTTTTTGGCCACGCAGAGGGACTCTGCCAGCTACCTCCAGCTTCCCAGTACAAAAATTGAAGTACAGTGCTTATACCGGGCCTGTTGGATTATTTATTCCTTTTTTCTTTCTTTCTGAAATTGATTGAGAATCCTCATCCATCTGTTATGAAAGGCCATCTTCCCATCTTGACAGTCTTGCATCTACATATCCGCCACCTGACATTTTTGTGCCTGGGTCTATTCATCATGCTGTCTCTTTCCTCCCATCAATCCCTTCATGGTG
>NC_056528.1:2610700-2636827 GCF_019175285.1 Sceloporus undulatus | reverse complement strand
TGCTCTACACGGAACCTGCCCACTGAATCTTTGGTTGGTTTTTCAATTTTTTATTATTATTATTATTATTATTATTATTATTATTATTATTATTATTATTACTAATGACTTGGAACCAGGAGCATAATTCCTGCTTTACCACTACAGGTGTTTCAGCTGCATTCAGATGAGAAATGGGAGTACTGGCCAGTAACCATTCCTTCAGGGAGGATGTCTTAACTTCAAAGTAAGGCAAGAAGAATAGCCCTTCTGGATGAGACCAAAGGCTTCTCTACTGGTCCAGCATAGAAATGTACAGTTGGAAGGGATCCCAAAGGCCATCCGGTCCAACCTTCATTCTCCACAAAGCACTTCTGACGGTTCGCCATCCAGCCTCTGTTTAAAAGCCTCCAAAGAAGGAGATAACCCCACTTCCCAAGGTAGCATCTTCCACTGTCAAACAGCTCCTACCATAAGGATGTTCTTCCTAATATTTAGGTGGGATCTCTATTCCTGTAGTTCTGGGTCCTATTCTTTGGAGAAGCAGAAAACAAGCTTTCTCCATCCTCAGTATGACATCCCTTCAAATACTTAAACAGGGCTATCATATTACCTCTCAACCTGCTCTTCTCCAGGCTGAACATACTCAGCTCCCTAAGCTGCTTTTCATAGGGCTTCATGGTTTCCAGTCCTTTCACCATTTTCGTCACCCTCCTTTGGACATGTCCACATCCTTCTTACATTTCACCATCAATACATCTTATGGTGGCATATGCCACAGTTTGACTGTATGTTGCACGGAAGAGTCCATCCTTTTATCATTCCTGAAACTTTCACCATTCCACTTCAGACTTCTTCAAGACGGCTAAGTTAATATCATGCAAACTCCCTTTGCTGGCAGTATATAAAAATAAATATATTGCGTATGGTATATAAAACATAGATAATTTCACTAGTTAAAGGCTGCATAGTGACTGCTATTAATGTGTAGTATAAGAGAGAGAGTGAGTTTTTTCTGATCACCAGGCCACTGTTTTGAAGTGGCTGCTGCACTTGTTCCGGAAGAAACGATAGATGAATTAAAAAAGAAAGGAAAAGGCAGAGCAAACTCAGTGTGTTCTTTTAAGTAATGTTTTCCAATGGGGTTTGGTAAGTGCTCTGCACAACTTCCTGTCAAAAAAGATTCAAATCTCAGTGTTCCTTTCTTTCTGCTTTCTCCCCCTTTGCGCTCTCGCTCTCGGTGGGTCCGGAAAGAACACTGCAAGGGGCAGCCTTCTGCTATTTTAATGATGTTGCGAAGAAATCCATCGAGTGGGAGATGTGCACTGAGCTGACAACCTCTAAATGTACATTTATTTCTTCCATAGCAGAGGGTACGAGTCACATTAACCATAATAGCATCGTTCTCGGTTTTGGCCTTGCCTCACAACACCATCCCTCCCTTTCTCCCCACCTTCAGCCATTTAGAGGTGCAGTTTGCTATGCAAGAAGGCTACCCTGTTTTTATGACATGAATGGAGAAGGAGGGTTACTACCATTAACCCTCCCAAACACATGGACATTTCTGTGGTTCAGGATCTGTCTGATCATGTAGGTTTCATCTCGTACCCACTTCCAGTTTGTTTTCCAAAACAGTGCCTTTTGCAAATGGTGAACTAGGACTCCCCCACTCTGCTCACTCTTTGATTCCTGGCTTCAAATCTTTCTCTCTTGCCAAACACTGCCAGCCCTGCACTGTGCTTTTCCTTCCAAAATTTTCAAAACATGAAATTAAAGTTCTGCATGGACTCAGGCAGTTATAATTCAGCACCAAGTCAAAGCTGTTTGGTTTATTTCAATTGAGAGAATCTCTCTTCCAGAGTGGGTTCTGCAGGCTGTTGGACAACAACTCCCATCATCCTCATCAAGCATGGCCACAGATAGAGGATAGTGAGATGTAGAAACCAGAATATCTTTGGAGGGTGCGAAGCTGGGGAAGGCTGAGTTAGAGCCATTGTGATAGAGCGGACAAAGATTATAACAACAGCAATTGCAAGTACATTTCTATACCACTTATCAGTGAACTAGCACCCCTAAATGGTTTACAGTGTGTGTAAGCCAATTGCCCCCAACAAGCTGGGTCCTTTTTTTACTGACCTACAAAAGGATGGAAGGATGAGTGGACCTTGGAGCCCTTCCTGGGATAGAACTCACAACCTTGTGGCTGCAGCACTGGCATTTAACCACTGCACCAGCAGGGCTCCCAAAAGATTGGGGAGACCCAATTTCAAATCACTGCGGATCACTTGTTTTTGTGACCTCCGGATCTCTTCCGATTCTGTGATCCTGTCTGAAGTAAAGCCAGTAGCATCTCGAGAAAGGGACTTTGCGGTGGTGGCACCTTCTCCTTGAAATGTCCCTCCTGGAAGGACCAATGTGGACTTCTTGTTACCATCAAACACATTTCTGCTTCCTTAGGCTTGTAGAAACTAATGCTAGCCTTTTCAAGAGAGAGAGCAGTTTGATTTTCCTGCCTGTTGAAATCGATCTTCTCTTCTCTCATGTGTCATGTTAGTTTGTTCACTGTATTAGTTCGCAACAGCAACAACAACTCTCTTTCACTTTTCATCCATCTTGCTGGCAAGCATCATTGCCTAAACTTTCAAACACTTTGTTTTTTGTTGCTCAAATATAAAATAATAAGAATCTGCTATGAGACCTAAACGTTCCTTAAAAAGAAAAAGGCGGAAGATTCTTTGGTAGCTAAAAACACACAACCCCTTGTTGCAGGTTGCTCCAAACAGACCCTTTCAATTACGAGGATTGAAGTCGTGTGCCCTGTGAATTTCTGATTGCCTTCCTTGGACGCTTTTCTATCTTTTCTGTCCTTCGGTGGGTGATGCTCAAGAAGGACAAGGACAAGCAGGAGGGGAGAAACAACAGACAGCCTTGCCAAGATTCCCATGATCTGCTGCAGAAAGAGAGAGAGAAAGGCTGGCTCGACACCCTTAACCGCACTCTTGTTGGCCGGTTCACGATTCCTGCCGGCTTGTGGTTTCTGTGGTTACTTGTCAGCAGGAGCAAATGTTGTACTTTCATTGAAAGAGGGAGAGAGAGAGAAAGAGAGAAAAGAAAGGGAGTTGAGTGTACTTCTTTTGGCCGTACGCAGGGTGCAGATCGGGGAACGGCGGGGAGGGCGGAAGAGTCGGATGGCCTACCAACCTCTGAATGTCAGACAGCTACCGTTGTGGCAGGTTGCGTGCCATCCTATTCCAGCCCTGGAGCTCTGACCTTTTGGAACAAGCTTCACCCTTAGCCGATCGGAGAACTCCACCGATCCTTACATACTTTCCTCCCTCTTCTTCTGTTTTGGAGAGATGGAAATATATTTTTAAGAGGTGATCTAGAATTTACAATCTTACCTTCTATTCCTCCCCCTCCCCTTTATATGTATACATGAGTAGGCAAGTATTCAGATACAGGAGATAGTGGAAAGGAGAATATTATTCTTGTTAAGGATTATTAAAGCTGTACTGCTCAGAGTATTGCTTTGTGGGCTGGTACCAGTATCTGAGTTGCCAGTTGCCAGTCCCAGGAGAGTTTCCAGCAAAGAAGACCAACGCACAGATTAACATGCCAATCATTTCCTCTCAACCAAGGGTCACACAGTATAAATACCCCACACACCAGACACTGTGAGTCATGTTGCTCTTGTTAGTAGCTATTGTGAGTGAGCTCATGTGCTCCTAGTTCCTGATACATTGAGGTCTGGGCTTGATAAAGGTAGATACTGAGCAATTTGCATTAGGGCTGGGGAAATGTTGTTAGTTGCAATCTAAAGCATAGAATCATAGAGTTGGAAGAGACCACAAGGGCCATCCAGTCCAACCCCCTGCCATGCAGGAAATCACAATCAAAGCATCCCTGACAGATGGCCATCCAGCCTCTGCTTGAAGACCTCCAAGGAAGGAGACTCCACTACACTCCGGGGGAGTTTGTTCCACTGTTGAACAGCCCTTAAAGCAATCTAAAGCAATCTTCTCAGGCTGTCTAGGGACGGGAAGGTTCTCCTTTTCCAGTGTGTCAGGGACCAGCAATAAATTTGTACCCATTGGATTCAGTTTCTTTCTTTCCTGGAAACTTCCCAAGAACCAGTAGCCAATGGCTCAGTGGCTGACATTGGTCCAAAAATCAGTGCTTCTGTGATAGGCACTTCCACTACATTTGGAAGCTCCCTGGGCCCTTCGGGGTTCAAAATGAATTTTTGCAAGATGGTGCCATGTAACAGTGCTGAGCTGGTTTGCTGTTCAGCTTCTGCTGTTAAATCAAAGTTGGTCCACACGATCAATGTTGTTTAAGATAATGGGAGTCTTGCAACTGGATTGTGAATGTTCCTTTGTTGAGATGCAGTGCGGTAGAGTCCAACTGGACTTGATTCTGATCTAGGATTTAAAGCTTTGCAAGGATGCTGGTTTACCAAGCATCTTGGTTAGTCTTAACTATGGTGGGCTACAGGAGTCCACATGTAGCTTGGCCTTTTGGAAAGGTACATACTGTATCTTAGGAGGCCATAGCAGCTGCATGCATTTATCTTTGACTGATTTTTCCCCCTTCTTTTTTGGCCAGACAAGAGAAGTCTTCCACCCTTCAACCACTTCCTGAACAAAGAGGCTTTATTCTTTGTGAAACTAGTGGCACCCTGGTTTTTTTTTTTTAAACACACACACATATACACTGACTTTGTGGCATATCACTTTCTGCGAGTTCACCAAAAAAGGGAAACAGAGTGCTCTCTGATCCCACCGAGGGAGACAGAGGGAGAAGGTGGGAGGTCAGGCCGATTGCATTACACAGTTTTCCAGAGCCTCTTTCAGCAAATACATGGGTTATATTAAAAATTGCAATCATATCAGATTTTTCGTTGTTGTCGTTCGCGAAGCGCATTGCTGACCTTATGCATCAGAATCGGCTTTATTGAATTTCACCCCAAACGCGTTCCCAGTTCCCTTGCGCCGTCCCCCGCTGCCACTGCCGCCAGACTGCCACCCCACTGACAGTATTCATGTCCTTGCTGTCCATGTGGAAGTGCCCCCTTTTTTATGGTGATAAACCAAATTAAATTTGTTTCTGTCGACCGCTGACCTCCCTCACCTTTAAGGTTGCGTCTTTGCGGCAGGAGACGAGAGGCGCCAGTGGTGGATCATTTTGCTATCAGGGGACACTGGTGTGCAAGGACCGCTGAGCAAATGAAATATTGAAATCTTTTTTCCCCTCTCACCTGCCTATTAGCAGTAATATGCATCCTTTTAATGGGAGACCTGCCTCCCACCCATCCAAGACGCACATATTAGGAGCCTGTTCAGGTGCTAAGAGAACAATAATTTTGGAACCGTTGTAGAATAGGACAGTGATGGTGAACCTTTTACAGACCGAGTGCCCAAACTGCAACCCAGATTCCACTTATTTATTGCAAAGTGCCATGTCCCTCTGGCTTTCTAGTAAGAAACTCTGGCAAACTCTGTGCTAGGGCAACAGCATGTGTGCCCACAGAGAGGGCTCTGAGTGCCACCTCTGGCACGCGTGCCATAGGTTCACCATCACTGGAATAGGAGATGGACTTATTGCGACCCTGTGGGGTTTTCTTGGCAAGATTTATTCAGAGAAGGTTTGCCGTTGCCTTCCATTGAGGCTGAGAGTGTGTGACTTGCCCAAATTCACCCGGTCGGTTTCATGGCTGAGTGGGGAATCAAACCCTGGCCTCCAATGTCGTACTCCAACACTCACACTGTTTATATACCGGCTGTATTTATATGCTACCTTTTCTCCCATGGTTGCAGGTAAGTATGTATATTTCTTAGAGTATTTATACCCTGCCTTTCAACTACAAAGGTACTCAGAATGTCTTACTTAGCTTGACAGTTCCCTGCCTTCAGGGTTACCATTTAAATAAGACACAACACACGAGAAAAAGAGGATGGTGGGAACCTCCAGGTCCTCCTGTGCAACACTGTGGTTAACATTTGCCAGACGTTGATCATGGAATCAGGCTGGAGGACCTAGAGATGCCTAGAGAAGTGTTTCTCCAGCACAACTTTATGGTCAACGTCTGGCAGAGTTGCGCTGGAGGACAACCTAGGGATTCCTGGAGAGAACATATTCATCAAAACTGCTAATAATCAAAGCTGCAAATGTGGAGGGCCAACTGTATAGTTCTCCTTCTCCCTTCTTTATCCCTGCAACTCGCCTTTGAGGTATGTCAGGATAGAGAAACCGAGTAGCCTTAAATCACCCCAGTGCATTTCATGGCTCAGTGGAGACTTGAACCCAGATCTCCCAAGTCTTAGTCTGAACCACTATACCACATAGGCTAGCTGAAGGGCTGCAAGGCAGACCTGTGTAACCCAGAGCACTCTTCTCCAACACTTACTGACAGTCCCAACATTTTGAAGTGTCCACTTGACTTTGCCTAACAGTAGGGCTGGCCCTGCAACACAAAGTGGTCGAGACGAAGAGCTACTTAGCCCTTATAGAATCATAGAATCATAGAGTTGGAAGAGACCCCAAAAAGGGCCATCCAGTCCAACCCCCTTCTGACATGCAGGAACTCTCAATCAAAGCATCCCTGACAGATGGCCATCCAGCCTCTGTCTAAAGACTCCCAGAACGGAGATGCTGATGATGCTTTTTCGGATACCCATCATCCAGTTGCCTCTTAGGAGCCCCAAAGCAGGGCATGTTCCTATTCTTCAACCTTGCCCTGTGATCTTCAGAAGTTTGCTGCCTCTATGGATGGAGAATCCCCTTGTGACAGCGCTTGTGGGGATGCGAGTTCTGCATTTGCTGCAATCAGATAGGCCTTTCAGTTAAATTTATGAAGAGTGCATGGCTCTCCTCCTGCATCCCCCCTCCCAAAAAAGGAAATAGGATCCAGACCTGCAGAGTGCAATAGAGCTGTCTTTCATCCTGGCTGCCTTTCTCTTTCTTAAATAGCCTTCTCGTTCCATTTACAGCGAGCGCTCTCCCTGCGTTTTTTTTTTTTTTGAAACAGAATAATCTCACTAGATAAAAAGGGCAGGCTCTTGAGGATGTTTGGCATTTCACCTTCCGTCGCCGCAACCTCTTTCCTTGGCCATTCGTTTGGCATTTTAAAAAAAGTTTTCTCTCTCTCTCTCTCTCTCTCTCTCTCTCTTTGTCTATTAGATGTTAGAGGAGAAGTTGCTTCCTCGTGCGCTGCACCCGGTAGTGTTCACAACGGCCACCGAAACCCAGAAATACAAAACGAGGCGTCTTTAAAAGATTGCTTCGAGTATCTGGTTTTGATTTAAAAGTTGGGGAGGGAGGGCAGAAAAGCAAAAAAGGAAAGAAAAGAGGAGCGAAGCTGTGTTTATGAGCGCCAAAAAATAGCAGCTTCCATTACTGTAATTAAATGGCGGCATTTAACCTATCAAGGCTGGTGCATGGATGCGAGAGACGCGCTGCCGTTTTGAGATGATGGCTGCGAATCCCCCCGGGAGAGAAGAGCAGTTAAATAATTTGTTTTGAGAGAGGTGCGAGTTCTGCAATGGAGAAGGGTTGTGGCGGTGGAATAGAAACGTGTATGTGTGCGCATGCATGTATGTGTGTATGTGCGGGGAGGGCGATGGGTGTTTATATTGAAAATCCCCCAGAGCTCACTTTTTCTTGCCAGCACCTGTACCAGGCTGTCAATAAACCTGGCACCCATTGCTTCTTCCCTTTGGCGTCGGAGCAGTCAAGGGCTCACCTATTCTTCACAGTGTCCAAATATTGCATCAGAAAAGTCAAGAGGTTGGTTGGTTGATATTTACATCCTGCCCTCTTCCGATTTATAATGCCCAAGAGAAGCTGCAGCAACAGCAAGCTGCAAGCAGAGAGGTATATTATGATGAGCTGCCTTGTACTAGGGATAGGTGCAGATTTTGTATAAGTTAGACTTTGAGAAGAATTTACTGCATCTTTTAAAAACAAAATCTTCATATTCAGGCTGGAAGAAGTGCTAAGGTTTGGGCTCTCTCAGGGAAGTTCATCCAGGAGAGAAACCAAAACCAATAGATTCATTGAGGGTGTGTGACTTGCTTAAGGTCACTGAATGGGTTTCCATGGCCAAGTGGGGATTGAAACCCTGGTCTCCAGAGTTGTAGTGCAATGCTCAAACCATTACACCACAATGATAAGCACCCGAGATGCTTACCACTTTCATCCGCGGTCCCTTAGGAAGAAGACCTGCAGCGACTACAAAACTTTGTGTTGATCTCCCCAAACAATAGGCATTCCCTGTCTTTTGGGCCTCAGTTGATGTGGCCAGTGCCTGACGAAGAAAGGGAGAGAAGCCACAAATACAGGTATAAGCAAAGGAATAACCTGTTACCCTCCGACTATCTCCATTTAGCAAGAACAACACCAATGAATCCCTTGCCATCCCACTTTGTCCAATTCGTTTAAAATGTCCTAGCTTCTGTCTCCTGCTACTACTTTCTCCCCTCATCTTCATCTTATTTCAGTTGCTGCAAACTGAGTTCAGAGTACAAAACTAGTTGTCCCAGTTGTTTGGACTTTTTAGGCTTAAAATTATGCCAGTTTGGGAGGCTTTGGAGGTTTCCAAGGGCCAAAGACGGCCCACAGGCTACACTTTCCTCACCCCTGGCTTATAAAATCTTGGCTCTGGTTTTCTCTCTGCAGTATGAAATTTCTGCTTACGGGACTCTTTTTACAATGCGATGAAACATTGAAAAATGTGATTGCCTCCTTTCTGACTTCAGTCTGGTTGGATACAGTCTGTCCAGGGCCAACCCTACTACTGTGAGGCGCAGTGCCGCAGTCATCTTGGGCAGCAGATGCTGGGAAACGGCAGTGAAGCCTTGGAAGAAAATGCTGTGAGAGGCCTGCCCTGCACCGGCTAAGCAGCTGTCAGGCGTGAAAGAGGATGCTATTCCATCCCTGCTGCCAAAGAAAGGCTTGCTTGCCTTTTTATACACAAAACAGAAAGGGATGTGTGTCCTCCATGTTGCTGTTTGGCTCAGGCAGCAAATTGTCTCGTGCAAGCTTTGGATCTATTCTGTCACCTGAGCTTTATAGAATCACAGAATCATACAATCATAAAGTTGGAAGAGACCCCAAGGGCCATCCAGTCCAACCCCCTGCCATGCAGGAACTCACAATCCAAGCACCCCCGACAGATGGCCATCCAGCCTTTGTTTAAAGACCTCCAAAGAAGGAGACTCCACTACACTCCGAGGGAGTCTGTTCCACCGTTGAACAACTTTTACTGTCAGGACATTCCTCCTAATGTTTCGGTGGAATCTCTTTTCCTGTAGCTTGCATCCATTGTTCTGGTTCTTGTTCTCTGGAGCAGCAGAAAACAAGCTTACTCCCTCCTCAATATGACACCCCTTCAAATATTTAAACTTACATACTTATCCGCCAGTTCGTTCTGCCACCGCTGCAGAATGGGCTTTGTTTTAGCAGACGAGTTGAAGTGGAAAGAGATTTCCAAAAGAGAGGATGATTGAGAGCCATAGTCCTTTCCTGAGTGTCTTGTAAAGGGCAAACTGTTCCATCTGGTCGTTGGATATGAGGCTCTTAAGAACAGGGTTGGCAGTCCCCAAGGGAGTGGTGCTAAAACCACCAAGGAGGGTTCTTTCTCTCCTCTCTTTCTCAGTTTCTCTCTACTTCTGCATTTGAAACATCCCGTCGAACTGCAGTTGCGGAGCGCTCCTCCTTGGCCCAGCATTGGATGCAGGCCTCCAAGATTTATGCGGAGTGACAAGAATCGGCGGAGCGTGTTTTTCCTGGCTGTAGAATGCTGACCCCAGCATTGTAGGAAGAACGGGGTGCCTTCCTGGACAATATCAGCACCCCCCCCCCTTTATTTACTTATTTTATCCTTTAGTATCTTGGGTTGTCTAAATCTTAAATGTGCAAATCCGGTGGTTTAAAATAGTTGATACAGTTTAGCTAAAGCTGAACCCTTTTGGACATAAAGCTTTGGTTGTAAGGCTTTTTAAAAGATTCCCAAACTTCAAGGAGTTGTTAGGGGAGAAGTCATTCAAATCTAAGTAGCATGGACATCTGCATCCCACGGAAATGGAAGATACAAGACGTGCCAGAAGCAAAGCAAAGCAAACCCCTGTGATTCCAGCACACATTCCCTTGACTTGTCTTGATTTACTATTTTACCCGGCCTTTTTTGTAGCTTGCAAGATTTCTTTGAAAAGAAAATTTAAACGCAAGGGAATAAATATTTCCATTGGATCTCAGGGTTTGGGCTTGGAGATCGGACCATCCTGTTCATATCTAGAAGGCAGAGATGGTGAAGTGTAGTGGTTAGAGTAACTTTGAGGAGGAAGGCCCCTCCTCAGTCATAAAGCCAACAGTCTGAACTTGAGACAAACACGGTCTCTCTGATCCTTACCCTGCAGGGTTGTTGTGAGGATAAAACAACTCACAAGGTTGCTGTGCAAGGCAAGAGTGTTGGAGCTCATCCTCAATTTCTTGGTAAGAAGGATAGCAATAAATCAGGTCATAGTATCTACCAACTGCTAACCTCAGTGGACAGAGTGAAGAGAGGGGCATTTGGAGGCTACAAAACTGTTCTTGTATCCCTTGGTGCTGCTTCAGTGCGCCGACCAAATGCAAAATGAGTGCCTGTGTTTGCTTCCCCCCCCCCCCCACTCTCAGTCCTCTTTCCTTTTCTGACTTGTCTTTCGAGCTGCAAGCCTTTTATCTCATTTCTGATCCTTTCAATCCAGTCTGGGGTGGCAAGAGGTAGCAAAGAGCGGGTAGAAATCCATTGAAATAAAATGTGGCATGCAGAATTGCTTATAAAACTCCCACCTGCAACAGAGGAGGCTTACTGTGTTACCAAAAACACACACAACTAAGGCTGCAGTATATCCAAATCCCCCAAAGTTCCCCTTCCTCTCTCCACTCCCAACTTTGTTTTCCACTTTATTTTTGGGTTTTTTGGGGTGGGAGGGAAAGAACGCTAATAACTGATCTCCTTAGAGCTATGGTTGCTGTGACAATCCCGGCCTTAGAGAATCAGAGCGACAGTGAGCAGGTTCCCCGGGGGTCCCAAAGGAGGAATGATGAAACTTTTGCCCATCCATTGCCACTCAAGCGCCTTCCGTGCGGTGGCTTAAAGCACCAATATACCTCTTGGTTGTTTTACTTCTCTTTTAAACATTTGTCACGTCTTGTGTTATGACAGGGAGAGCCATAGGCATCAGCCCAAATTGTTTGGCCACCTAAGATGCCCCCATCCCAAAATAAAAAAATGGAATGATGGTCGCTCCTCTTTTATGTGTATAGGCAGAGTGGCATAATGGTTAGAGAACACAAGTGGATACCTGGAGAGTCTCCAGGCTAAACATGCCCAGCTCCCTAAGTCTTTCATCATAGGGAATGTATGGTTTCCAGACCCTTCACCAGTTTGGCGACCCTTCTCTGCACACATTACAGCTTCTCAGTATCCTTCTTGAATTGTGATGCCCAGAACTGAATTGACATCCTCACATATCCAATGGCATATATATGTCTGTGCCTGGCTTCCACTCCACCAAAAGCACCTGAGAAAGTAGACTGAAGTCTAAGAAAGCTCATGCTGCCAGTTTCTTTCAGTTAGTCTCACAGGTGCTACAAGATCTCTCTGCTTACTGCTTCTACAGACTAACGTGGCTATATCTTTGGATGATGATGATGGGGAGAGACAAGTGAAACAGCCAGAGATCTGCCACATATGCCTCCCTCTCCAGCATGTGCTACCTGATGTGTTTCTCTTTGTCTAATGGTAGGGCTGCTGTTCCCAGGGACCCTCTGGCCATTCCCTGGATCACAGTCCATGCAGCCTCTGACAACCGAGGTCAGAGTAGCTACACCTCTCTTCACTTCTCCAAATAGGCCACGAAATAGCATCCTTCAAACAGAGATCTCTCTTTGCCTCCAATGGAAGGGGGGAGCGTTGTGGGGAGCAGAGGCGAAGAGAACTGACCTCTCTTCTGACAAGCGCTACTGTGTCTCCTTTGCCTTTCTAAAGCACCAATGAAATATATTTTGCACTGGCTTGTAATGTTGTGATTTATGCCGTGATACGGTTTGTGATATCCCAGTGTCCTTTTGCCTTTGCATCGAGGTTCTCCCCCCGCTTTCTCTCTCTCTCTGCCTGCCCTCCAACGCCTTCTGCTACATGTAATGTAATAGAGGTGAGTCTGCTCTCGGGACACAGAGGTAAACGTATGATCCAGGACTGCCTGGTCAGAGGGGCAGCGTACTCCAAAACCTGCTTTCCCTGCCCTCCCTCCACTTCTTATCTCCTCCTTTATCATCATCTTTTTTACTGTTTTGCTTTTTTGGAAACAGCAAGAGTCAGTAATGTATTTGGATATATAATAAAGTAACTGAAGGGAGTCACCCCATGCATTATTGTGCACATATATCCCAACACAATGCCTACCTGGGATAGCAAGTTTTATTTTGCATCGGTACGGAGGAATGCTGAAGCAGCAGTGGCTGGTGGTTTCCATGTCAGTGAAATGGTGCATCCATGCAGTTTTCAGATACCGTGGGCCCTCCACATTCACTGGGGCTGGGGGCACAGGACCCTGTTAAAGTGGGAAGACCACAAGTAAGAAAGCACTCTTTTCTTTTACACCTCCCTAGGAATCTCTAGGTCCTCCAGTGCAACTCTGTAGTCAACATCTGCTGGATGTTGACCATAGAATCATGTTGGAAGACCTACAAATGCCTGAAGAAGTGTTTTCTCTAGGAATCTCCAGGTCCTCCAGTGCAACTCTAGTCAACATCTGCTGCACATTAATCATGTTGGAGGGCCTACAAATGCCCAGAGAAGTGTTTTCTCTAGGAATCTTTAGGTCCTCCAGCGTGACTCTATGGTCGGCGTCCAGCAGGGTCACCCTGGAGGTCCTAGAGATTCCCGTAGAGAACATATTCATCAAATCCGTGAATAATCAAATCCACAAGAGTCAAAGCTGCAAATGTGGAGGGCTGACTACAGCTTTAAAGGAACTACAGTATCTGGGGTGCTGAATCCAGCACTTTGGAAAGCTCTTCCCAAGCTATCGAAAATCTAGACTTGGAAGCTACTAGCCACAGACATTTCTGCCCTGGAATCTGATGCATGATGATAGAATGGATTCTCATTCACTTTTGGAAGAGAGATGCAGGGATAAGGGGGCCATAGATCAGACAAAACATACAACTTGCACACAAGAAGTTCCCGGCTTCAATCCTTGGGAAAAGAGGACCCACTGAGTATGCAGTGCAGGCCATCTCTGTGCCTTCCCTGAAATAATCCTTATTGCAGTACCATTTGCTCTCTGATAAATTAGTGTAGGATTGTATTATTCATCTTTCTGTTTTCTCAGAATGGGACCCAAAAGTGGCTTACAGTATAAGTGAACACACGATAGCTAAAATGGTAGATGGTTTGCAAAACATGAAACCATCAATCCAACTAAAACATCAATTTACAACAACTAAAAGCAACATGCCCATCTCTTGTGCAGATGAAGGCCAAAGGCCTTCTTCAATAGAAGCATAGAAGCTTAGAGTTGGAAGGGCCATCTATTCCAACCCTCTGCCATGCAGCAACGTGCAACTAAAACACTCCTGAAAGATGTCTTGGTTGAAGCCAAGGGTAGTGATTTGAGTGTTGGACTATGACTCCGAAGACCAGAGTTTGATTTCCAGCTCAGCCATGAAACCCACTGGTCAATCTTGGGCAAGTCACAGCCTCAGGGGAAGGCAATGGCAATGGCAAACCTCCTCTGAACAAATCTTGCCAAAGAAACCCCATGATAGATTCGCCTTAGGGCCGCCACAAGTCAAAAACGACTTGAAGGCACACAACAACAACAACAACAACAACAACAACAACAACAACAGAGTCTTGCTTACAAAGCTCAGTAGCGCCTCGCCCTGAATCGTCTTGGTTGCAGTGTCTGCATGGTGCTTTCGGCATGTAAATAATCTGGAATTATTTTCTGTTTCGTAAACATACATAGCTGATTTGCTTTGAATGGCTTTAATTCTGTGGGTAATTTAATTGCATTTTAATAATAACTTTTATATGCATGTGTTTATGGCTTGGTAAGTGCTTTTAATGGTTGTTTGTTTTAATTTTGGCAGGGTTGCAAAAATTTGTGCATTGTCCTCCTTCTCCAAAACCTGAGCTAATCCTAGAATTGTAAAGGTGGAAGGGTCATGTAAACCAGTGAGGCCTTCCCACAGTGGGAAGGCTTCACTGTAGTTTTGCTAGGGGCGTCCATTGCAAGCAGTGGCTATTGGAGTGTTTGATACACTGGGGACTGATGCGCCATGGGCACATCAGGGCACTCCCCAATGTATATCAAGACACTAGCTAGGATGGCCCAGAACACAACAGGAGCACCTAATGTGTGTCAGAAGTTCCCATTGCACATTGGAGCACTCTTGCCAATGCCCAGATGTATATCTAAGGAATTCACTATCAGGATGTTTTTTCATTTCCACAATGTAGCGATGGATTTGTAAGGTTCCAAAACATAGACTGCGATGTAGGATCTCGGCCCTTGTTTAGCTATGTGTGTGCAAATGCAATTTATTGTTCACTTGCATTATTTGAAAGGAGTTGTGGGTTTAAATATGAAGGGATTGTTAGAAGGAGAGAAGTCGCTTGCGACAAAACATGCTCCATTTTAGACTGTGCCACAAACTGCCCATGTCATCTTGGTGAAGGGTACACTAAAAGGACTGTGCCACAAGCTGCCCGTGTCGTCTTGGTGGAGAGTACGCTAAAAGGACCGAATCTTGTCTGATCTTGGAAGCTAAGCAGGGTCAGCCTTGGTTAGTACTTGGATGGGAGACTGCCAAGAAATGCCAGGTGCTGTACACAATATTCCAGAGGAAGGGACTGACAAACCACCTCTGATTATCCCTTCCCCAAGAAAATCCTGTTGAATTCATGGGATCGCCATAAGTCGACGGGCGACTTGAGAGCACATGTACATGCGCATGTTTGCCTAGAGTTTATCTCACCACTCTCCTGCCTTTGGGTAAAATAAAGTACACTTTCCTGTGTTTCAAAAGTTGTCGTTTCTGCTTTAGTGTGGACCTGAAAATAAGCAAATTAGGTGTGTGTGTGTTTGCGATTGTGGAATAAGGTTGATTGGAAGAAGGGGTGGGTAGGAAAAGAAAAGAAGGGGGGAACCTAAACCCATAAACAAGGTGATCTATAATATTTTTTTCATTCTCCTTTTAAATAAATACCGATCAGCTTTATGTTCGGAGACAATAGGAGCCGTTGGCTTAAATTTGCAGTTTACTGTATTTATGGCCGTAATATCAAGGTGCCGCCGTCGTAATTTCATGCCCCAATGAGAAGTGCAAGGTCGAAGCAAATGCTTCCATCGGCATCCTGCTAACACACTAACTCATAAACAAGGCCCAGCCTGGATCAGGTGGCATGGAATAATACAGGCTAATGAAATACAGCATAGCTTTCCATTACTGTTAGTTTTTACAGTGTCGTCATTACGTGTAATTTATGTTTAAAAAATTCAATTTTATACAAGGCTCTGGGAAATAGGGGTCTCCAGGTCACCCGACGACTTTTAACGGCTGCGGGGTTGGGGTTGCGGGTGATTCGGGGGGGGGGGGGGGAGAGAAAGAAAAAAGGGGGGGGGGAGAAACCACCTTGTTGTGCTCGGTCCCTTCGCACAAAAATACGAATAAATAAATTAAAAAATACTAATAAAATACAAGTAATTTAAGCCCCCAAATGTGACCTCCCTTTTCTTTCCGTTGCCACTTTTTTCGGCGTGGATGAGAACGATGTTCTCGCCCGTTTTAATTTAATCCTCCCGCCGCCACTTTTGGAAAGTTTGTTGTCTTTTTCCCGGGCGTGTGGTTGTTGTTACAAAGGGCAGGTGGCCATTTATGTTCAGTGTCTGCTTCCTTCCCTCCGTCAATCACTCAGGACCGACATAAGCTCAGAAAACAGGGCTGACAAGAGGGAGATCCGTAATAAACTCCCCCAAACTCCTACTCTTTGACATTGGCTCCGCTTGCGCTCCATTTTGTTATAGACGCCGAAAGCTCAGCCAGGAAGGCAAAGAATCCTGCCAGGAATTTGACGCCAAACTAACAAATCCCTTTATGTTCAACTTGGCTTTCCCAGGCAAAATTAACACCACATTTTGAAATGCATCCCATACATTTTCCTTTCCTTTCCTTCTCTAGAGGATCATAGCAATGAAGGCAGATTTTCATAGGGCTTCAGAGTTACTGGTACAACACTGAGTAGGATATAGTCTTTAGTAGTCTTGAAACCTCTCTTAATCTTGCCGGATTCGTGAGTGGGTTGCGGATGTCCCCTTTGCCCCCCGAAAGCATCTTTCATTTCCAAACTTAGCATCTTCCCTGCTAGCGTGACCAGGACCCTTGTTGCACCTGCAGCAGCAAAGATGGAAATCAAAGTCCAGTCCAAATAAACTGTCTCCATGTAAATGAAGAACGGAGGAAAAACGGACAGGGACATTTCCGTTGACCTTCGGTTCTTTTGTTTTGTTTGGTCTTAATGGAACCTTAAAAGATGAAATTGACCTGACAAGGTCTCTTCTAACAAGGCTTTGTGTGGGAGAAGGATCAGAGGGGTTGCACCTTTGACCCTGCTGAGATGTATTTAAACTCCACTGGATGACACCCCCTTTCTTCAAAAGGCCAGGCTAAAAGAAAGAGAGGGGGGAAAGATAAGAGTACCCTCTTGCATTTTGAGCAGGGCAGGGGGTCACAGGTACATGTGTACAGATGGCAAAGTTTCGGGGTGGCCAGAAGGCAGATTAGGGTTTGCATTCTTCTTCCTTGACTTTGCCACGGATAGGTCCACCCTTAACCATTGTTTTGGGCCTGGTTCTGTTTGCTGCACTGTGAGATTCTGGTGGATCCACTAAACCACACTGGCTCTCAATGATGCACATCCCTTAGCAAAAGTGCTTCAGGCCTGAGCTGTATCAAGCCTTCTGCCTCCTTCCACCTTGGTAGGAGAAGTGGAGCCCTGAAGAAGACTCCTATGTAACCCAAAGGCTTGTTCTCATTTCCCCATACCCTTCCAGCGCATGACTTTGAACTGCCTTATTTATTTGGGCCCAAATCCCCCCTCGCCGCGTGCCACATCTTGGTGCGCAGCAAATGCAAGGGATGTTTTTTGCCTTGCATCTCCCTCCCTTTCCTCTCCGTTCAGCTTTGCAAACCCAGTTCGGAGCGGCAAACGTTTCTGATCTCCTGGAGGAGATCAAGACCAGGCAGAACCCAAAAGGTTAAAAGGAACAATAAAGGAGGCTGCCGATTGTAAGTGAATTATATTTGGCCTTGAAAGCTGAGCTGGGTCTATATTATAAGGAGGCATCTCTGTGTGTTGTTTACCATCACCCTGACTAATGCGGAGCGCTCTCCCTCTCTCTTTCTCCCCCTCTTTCTCTCTCTCTTTTTTTGTTTTAAATAATCTCATGCAAATTAGACACACACTTCCTTCTAGTTGATTGCTATCTGCAAGGAATAATATAACCGCAGAGGGTAAGACGCAAGGACTGAGCTGGAGACAAGGATGCGGGGGGAAACAGTACGTGACCCAACACCGCCGCCGCCCCCCCCTCCATCTCTCCGTCCATCCATCTTCCTCCATCCAAGATGCCAACGCAGGGACGAATTAGCCCTTGTTTTCATAACACTGTGAAATATTTCTCTCCGTAGAGGTCAGGGGAGGTGTATATGTAATGCTGCGTTCCAGTTTGCATAGCGCAACATGGGTATCATAGGACGCCGGACCTGGTTTCCCACTTTCGGGAAGTTTGCGGCCACTTTTGACCCGTCTCCTCTCCACCCCAGGAATCATACAAAGGCCTAAAAGAGGTAGGAAAAGACATTAACTTTGGAAAGGGAGAGACCCTTCAGGATGACAAGAATGGAAAGCATTCTGAGTCTTAAGGCCTGGATGGGAAATTGATCAGAAGTGGAGCAGGATGCCCCAAAGGGTGATGGACTCTCCTTTTTTAGGGAGGCTTTTAAATGGAGGTTGGATGGCCATCTTGCAGGACATTCTTGTAAGGCAGGAGGTGGGCTTTGTGGCCCTGGTGGGCCCTTCCAGCTCTTGCTTCTTCTTGTTGTGTGCTTTCAAGTCCTTTCCAGCAACCCTAAGGTGAACCTATCATGAGATTTTCTTTGCAAGATTGTTGGAGAAAGGTTGTCCTTGCCTTCCTTTGAGATTGAGAGGATGTACGACTTGTTCAAAGGCACCCAGTGGGTTTCCATGGCTGAACGGGGATTTGAATCTGGGTCTCAAGTTGTAGTCCAGTGCTCAAACCAATACATCACACTGGCTTTTCAGAGTGACTTACACCTGAATTAAAAAAAAACCACAAGACAGTTTCCTGGCTGGAGGCTTACAACCTTTAAAAAAAAACCATAGCCTAAGAGGAAAAGGAAATGGAGAAGGAAAAACAAAACTCCACAGGTTCTTAACAAGACAAGGTTTCTGTAATGTTCCAATTTAATGCAACTGCTTGGATGTGGTTAGTCAACAAAACTAAGAAAGTGCCGAAGGAGCCAATAATTCACCTTCTCTTCTGTGGTTCTCTCTACTTGTTTCATGCCTGCTGGATGACAACTGCTGAAAGGCAAAGGCCAAGGGGTTTTATTGTTTCCAACCATAGGTCTCCAGGTGCTGCCAGACTACAACTCCCATCCCATGACCCTTGGCTGTTTAAGGGGGAGTGATAGGAGTTGTAGTCCCAACATCTGGGAGACCCCAGATTGGGACATAACGCTTATCAAAATGTAAGATGAACCCTGTAGGGTCGGAATTGAGGTCCATCATGGGGTGCCATGTCTCCAGCCAACACGATCCTGGGGTTTGTTAGGTACCAGCTCTTTTTGCCAGACCTTGTAAAACTCCCAGGAGTCCATAGGATGGAGGCACCACATGTAAACTGGCATTAAACTGCATTATTTCTGCAGTGCAGATGCGCTCTTAGACTAGCGTCCTGTTTTCCATCACCGCATAGCCTTGGAAAGAGCAGGAGGATTATGGCCTCTCTCCTCACCCCCATATCTGGTGTTCAGAGGTATGTTGCCTGTATCTCTAGAGCCCTCTCCTTATCCCCATCTTAGTAAAATGCCTAATGAAAACAGCAGCGCTCTGCCTAATCCTATTGTCGCGGGTTAATATGACCAGATTAATGCAAGAAACAAATTTTTATCTATTTTATCCCACCCGAACAGGATGTGAATTTTGCTGGGAGGAGGGTAGGTTGACAATGACTGTGATTTCCTGTGCTTTTCAGATTGGAGACCTCAAGAACAAAGGACCTCTCTGTGGTTTGCTGCGCAATCTTGAGCGATAATGTTTATCGCACATGGCTCTCTTTGAATGGATTTGGGTGACGTTGAAAGGGCGGTGGGTGGTGGGCAATCTGATGGGATGGGGACCCATGCGCCTCTTCCTTCCCTGGCTGGACCACATCACAGCGAGTGGCCTCCCAAGAAGAAGAAGACAAAGCAGGCAAACTCTCTTCATCTTGATTCGAACTGGGTTCCAAGTGATTTAAAAAATACAGTTTGGTTCAGTTCTGAACTTTAGACCTACCATGCAACCAGTTGCATCGCTGAACACACACTGGGTCCTCAATGCTTTTCCCCAACAAGAACCCCTCCATTTTCCTTTCCTTGCTTCCCTACTTTTGTGGCCGCACAGTCAGGGAACAGAGGTCTCTGTCCTTCCAAAGCCCTTGAACCTGGGTCCTTACGGAGCATCTGAACTCATCTCTGGTTGCTTTTATTTCGTTCACTAACTTTGATTTGCAGAAATGGCATGGAAGGCATGCACCGTTTTCCATTCTATCTCTGCAGCATGCCTCCTTTGGGCCTTGCGTTGCCATCCGCATTCGGCTAAGACGCTTCCTTGCTCTTCTTCCTTCCCTGCCCTGGAAGCGAGCGAGCGCTTTCTCCCGCTCAGAAAAGGCAAACCAGCTGTGCTGTTTCCTTTCCAGATGCTGGTCAGCAGCTGGTTCCCTTTCTTTCTTCTCTCTCTTTCTCTCTCTTGTTGGCCAAATCTTTTCCAGATGTCGTGGCCGCCGCAGATGGGAGGTCTCCGTCACGTAGGGAAGGCCGCGCGGAGTGCCGGATCCAACCCATCGAGCCAAGCGGCAGCCTTTTTAAAGAACCGGGCGGTTGGTGGGGGCTTGGAAACGTCAACTTTATATCCGAAAAGTTTTGGCGTGGCCTCCCTCTGATCTGTTTTGCTTTAGTTTTATTCCCTCCTGATGTTCGGAGTCCCATTCATGCTAATCACAGTCAGACCTGATTCCTCCCTTCCTCCTCCTCCTCCTCCTTCTCCCCCGCTTTTTTATTTCCGCATTTGTCATAAAATAAAGCAAATTATTCCCATCTTCAGAAACGATCTAGACTAATTAGTCGTCTAACCCAATAATTAGCTTTTTGTTTCCCTGTCTGTTTTCCTACATTATTGTTAGTTTTCTCCCCACTCTTGAGTTGTTGTTGCTGATTTTTTTTAACACCATTACAGATTAAAATGAGCCACATTTGCAGTTGATGGTATATGTTTTTTTCCCCGCTGTTCTTTTTTCCACCCTCCTCCCTCTCTTTCGTTTCAGGGGAAGAATGGGAGGAATTGCAATAGAAAAGCTACTTCAAAAGCGGCAATAAACTCAAAAGATAAATTAAGGAAATTGAATGAGCCACATTTGGAAAGTGGCAGTGAAGGCTAATACTCCCCGTCGCTTAAGGTTAAATTGCAGCAGGGGGGGGATAACATTTCTACCCTCCCCAATGCATCCAAAATTCTCGGAGAGACAACGTTTGTTTGCCAAAAGGTCCCCTCGCCCCTTTGTGGCTTTCAGAAACCTTTGTCTTTAAACAGTATTTTCAGATGAGGCATTTTGCAAGCTTTTACCCCGTTCGTGAAATGTTTGCAAGGGGCACAATTGTTGAATTCTGCTTCTAAACTCCTGCCCCGCTTTTCCCTGCAGCTTGGGAAGTAATTCGTTTCACAGGTTCACTACTTTGGGGTCGCAATTCCATTTCTGTGACCCAAAAGTAGTGCAGTGCCGTCGCCGTTACTTTCAGGGGTAAAAAGTTATAATTCCAGTTCTGTGATCCAAAAAATACTGGGTTGCTGTTGCTTTCAGGAGCAGCTAATTGTGATTCCATCCCATGATCCAAAAGTGGCTTGTTGTCATTGCCATTTCTTTATAAAGCAACTCACTATAATTCCTGCGGTTCAAGCATAGTTGGTTACTACTGTTGTTGCGAAAAAGTGCCAGTTTTCTTTCTGTTGTTACAGCTCTTCAGAAGAAATGATATAGTGGGCATTAGGATGTTATGTGCAAAATGCATTCAGGTACCTCCATAACAAGTAACTAAAAGGGTTGCATTTACACCATGAAAAAGATTGTGTTATCACTCATTATAATATATACCTAAAGTGAGATCAAAACACTAGAACTCTATAGTGTGAAAGGGTCCCATCTCTCCATTTCTTCTCTCCAGGCTGTCAGTGTCCTACAGGCCATTCCTCTCTTAATCCACTTTTTAAAACCTTTTTGCTTTGGCTTGTCCCAGAAAACCAGAGCACTCTGGAGCAGTGATGCTTGGCACCACTGCTGCCAGTGCTAGTCGTTCCTCTGAGATAGCAACGAGATGCCCAGCCATGCGTTCAATGCCTGGGCTCCTTGTTTCCAACTTCAGAGGGAGCAACTTGTGGAGGTGGCATAGCAGGACACTGTATAGGCAGCTTCCCAGCATCACTCCAGAATGCGCAGGAGGTGGGGGGAATGTGGGCCAGTTTATGGGCCAGAATACTCCAGGGCAACCCAAAGTGTAGACCTTCCTTGAGAAGGTCCTGACTCCTATGTTCCCACCACATATAGTCATGGATGATGGCAGAAAGAAAGGCTTCCCAGAAGATCTCAAACCACAAGTGGGTTTGTACAGAAGATGGTCCTTCAAATAACCTGGAATGTTGCAGTGCCTCCTTAGTCATGTAGAGCATCAATACTCATGTATCTTCTCTTCTCCCAACAGGACTGACGGATGAAGAAATAGACCTGGCCTTCCAGCAGTCGGGCACAGCCAAAGAGGAGCCCCAATCTCTAAGCCTTTCTACGCAGCCAGTGCTGCCTCAGCCCCCTCATCTGGTCCCACACAGTAAGTCACCCCGAGTCATTTTTTGTGGCGGGTAGAGCACCTTTTCATCTTCTTTAAGGATGCGAAAGCTTGCAGTTGTCTTCTATTGGTTGTGTTACTTTGTTTTTCTAAAGCGCTAGTCCTCATGGAAATATTTGATCATGGAATGACTGCATCCTAAACAGTGGTACTCAAGGGGACAGTTCAAAGATATAGCTGTGTTAGTCTGTAGAATCAGTAGGTAGAGAGATCTTGCAGCACCTTTGAGACGAACTGAAAGAAAGAAGTTGGCAGCAGGAGCTTTACTAGACTAAAGTCTACTTCCTGCAAATGCATTTGAGGAAGTAAACTTTACCACTTAACCATCTCTTTTCCAGGCTAAACGTACCCAGCTCCCTAAGTCTTTCCTCAAAAGGAATAGTGCCAACATTCTTTGGCAGAGAAAGCTAAAGAGCTTGTAAAACTACGAATCCCAGGATTCCATAGTGATGGAGCTATATAGCACTTGAAGTGGTATCAGATTGCATTCTTTCTACAGTGTAGATGCACCCAGTCATAGGCCAATTCCTCCCTTCAGATTTGATTCTGGGTTTGTCTTTAAGCGTTAATCCAAAGGACAGAAGCAACTGGCTCTCTCTTATTCCTTCTGTGCGCCGCCGCATGCCAATATACCTCTGGGTGGATCTTTCTCCTTCTTGTCTGTACCTTTGCCAAAAGGTGTCAAAATTGTTCCTTTAAAAAGGAAAGGGAAGAAGAAGAAAAAAACCCCAACTCCAACCCTCCAACTCCTTGATTTTGATTAATATAGAGAAACAAGACTTGGGTTGACTGATAATAAAACTGATAAATGACATCTGAATTACTTGTAGCGGTAATTTATTACATAAAATATCTTTTATTTGACATGCGATTAGTCGCTGGAAGCATCACTCAAATCTGACTAGTTTAAACAGGCTCCGAAACGGAACCCCTCCAACTTGGAGGAGTGAAGGAGAAGGAGGAAAGGAGGTGGGGAAACTAGAGAGGAGGCAGAAAGTATGCTATAGAACCGTCTGGTGCTTAGGAAACACTTTACACCGAGAGTGAGGACAAATCTGACTGTAAGTGTTTAAATGATTGATGGGGTTTATATACATTTCCCCTCCTCTCCTAACCCCTTTCATTACATGCAAATTCCAAGGAGGTCCTGAACTAAGGTATGTAAGGAGTGCTTGCATTTCCTTGGCCTTGCCAGCATACTCAGGTACTTATGCTCCTTAGTCATGGATTCGCACCTGGGCTTTATATACCTTTTGAAGGCTCGGCTGCCTTTGCAACAAAGGCTGGCTTGGTTCCTTCTCTTCCTCCACATTAAAATATGAACGGAGCACTGCAAAGCAGCTACTTAGTGGGTCACCTGCGGTGAGTTTAGTGCTTCCTTTCTTTATTAGTTGATTATTATTTGTTCCATTTTTATGCCGCCTTTCTCCCAAAAAGGGACCCAAGGCAGCTCACAAGATAAAACATTTTAAAAAGTGGTGACACAAGGTTTGTTCAGAGGTTTGCCATGGCCTTCCCTCAAAGCTGAGAGCATGCGAGAAGCAGGGATAGAAACCTTGCTGGGGTTCACACACATGCACATACTCCCACTGTTTCCCATTAGTTTTTCTCCTTCTCCTTGGTATCTTTATTTTTTGCCACAAGACAGAATTGTTTCACACGTCCCTAAAACGAGTAAAATGGCATTTCGGCTCTTTGTCTTTATAGACTCTCTGAACTTTCCAAAAGATCATCCCGGTCCCTTTTCATTAATAATGAAAACCAGGGGGCAATAAAATGTTCTTAGTGTAAGCATTGCAGAAACGGAGAGAGAGATGGAAGAGGTGAAAGGCCAGAGATGATGGGATTGATGGGGGGCAGAGTTGGGAGAAGGGAGGGAGGACCCACAGGTGTCTTCGGGTTTTGCCTAGAGGTCAAAGTAATAGGGAACAACGGGGCTTTGGGAACTTGGGCAGGAAGGGCTGGCTGTCCTTAGTATAGTTTGCAGGAAACAATCTCTGAGACTTAACTTCGTATGGGTAGGGATCTTACACAAGGCAACAATTGTGCCTCATACATAGGTTGCATTTACATTTGGGATTGTACAGTGGGCCCTTGATATTTGCTGGGGTTTGGTTCCAGGACCTATTATTTTGCTTCTCTTGTGGCCCATCTTTGCAGCCGCTTTGAAACTCTTCTTTAAAAAGCAAGTATGAAAACACACAGCCTTCCAAGTGCTGTTGAGCTGCAGCCATGATCTCTTTATCATTGACTATGCAGGCTGGGGCTGATGGGAGTTGTGATCCCGCAACATCTGGAGAGCCACATGTTCCCCATTCTGGATGTAATGGGTTCCTTGTTTTCATGCTGGTTGTGTCAGCTAACCTATCAGGGAGTTTGGAGAAAGGCAAATCATATATATATATATATATATGTATATATATATCTCCTCCAGTCGATCTGCCTTGGTCCAGGCCTCAGAGGTGGAGAAGAACTGCTGGACCTGATCCCATTCCCCACCACCACTCCCCTCTCCTTTTGTGTTGTGTCTTCTTAGATTGTAAGCCTGAGGGCAGGGAACCATCTTTACTAAAAGATTGTATGTACAGTGCTGTGTAAATTTACAGTGCTTTATAAATAAAAGATGATGATAATATAAATAATAATAATAATAATAATAATAATATAGGACACTACAGACACAGTGAGCCTCACTCCTCTAATACCTTCCAAGATCAGACAGGATTGGGTACCTATCCAAATCAGTAGTCATAAGAAAAGAGGATAGAGAAGCCTTATATACTGATACATTGCTCAAACTGAGGAGTCATGTCTGAAGCCTGGTATTTTATGGGACCTGCTGCACTTGGATTGGCCTTTGGAAGGTCAGCCGATAGGTATTGCAACCTAGTTGGTACTCTTGAAGCCTAAAGTTCAGTATAACAGTCTGGAAAGTTAGAACATAGCATTGGTGATGTCGGTGGTAAGTCACTGCAGCATGTTTGCTCATGGTCCTTTCAGTCACCCTGGAGCCATACACTCCTTGTTGTCTAATGTTCCATTGAATTTCCAAGGAAGCAGCTTGATTTGGAGTGGGGCAATGCAGTATCTCTTCCCAGACTTTGGGAAATCTACTTTGTTTGTTTGGACCACAGCTCCCAGAATCCCCATGCAGAGCTGGAACTTAATTGAACTCTGTATACTCCACTTCTCACTCTGCCTTTTGTTTTTGTCTTCCAGGCCCCCCGAGCTCCAGATGGCGGGATTATGGCGCACTAGCAATCATCATGGCTGGCATAGCTTTCGGCTTCCACCAGCTCTACAAGGTAAGGGGTTGCCTGCCAACCTGGCCAAGGTTGTGGGATTGTAACCACCTTGACCCCAGGTACTGGGAGGGCTGAGTATTCACACACTGGGTGTCATGAGACTTCTGGTGTGTCCTAAGAACATAAGAAGAGCTATGCTAGATCAAACCAAAGGTCTGTTGAGCCCTCTTTCCTGATTTCACAAGACTGACCAAATGTCTTTAGGAAGTCCACCAACTGCGGATAATCAATAGCTACAATTTTGGGGATTGTGACATTTGGCTTACCATTCTAAGCCCATCTGAAAATCTCTTTATTCTGGCAGACTTGTGTGAAGTGTGAATTGCCCATGATTCTCACGTGGAAATTTAAACCACAGTGAGTGGTATCTGCATTCAACAAGTGCCTCTAAGACATAGTTTTGACATAGAATCATAGAGTTGGAAGGTACCAAAAGGGTCATCCAGTCCAACCCTATGATTCTATGATTTCCCTTAGACCTGTTGCGCTTGGATGTTTAAGCCACAGTTAGTGCAAACCAAGGCTTTATGTGGTGTCTGCATTGAACAAGTGCCTCTAAGACATGGATTTGACCTGTTGCGCTTGGATGTTTAAGCCACAGTTAGTGCAAACC
>NC_056528.1:2558624-2610690 GCF_019175285.1 Sceloporus undulatus | reverse complement strand
AAGGCTTTATGTGGTATCTACACTGAACAAGTGCCTCTAAGACATGGGTTTGACCTGTTGCGCTTGGACATGTAAGCCACAGTTAGTGCAAACTAAGGCTTTATGTGGTATCTACACTGAACAAGTGCCTCTAAGACATGGGTTTGACTTGTTGCGCTTGGACATGTAAGCCACAGTTAGTGCAAACTAAGGCTTTATGTGGTATCTACACTGAACAAGTGCCTCTAAGACATGGGTTTGACCTGTTGCGCTTGGATGTTTAAGCCACAGTTAGTGCAAACAAAGGCTTTTTATGATGTCTGCATTTGGATTTGATGGTTAGTGCAAACTGCAGTTTGCTGTGATGCTTGCGTTAAGCCTAGAGTCCAAAAAGCCGCCTCTCCTGGCTTTTTCTTCTTTTATGCAGAAATACCTGCTCCCTCTGATCATGGGAGGCAAAGAAGACAGAAAACAACTACAGAGGATCGAAACGAACATCTCCGAAATGAGTGGCAGTGTGACGCAGACAGGTGAAGATTAATGATCCCATCAATTCCTGCCCCTCCAAGCCCTTCTCTTCTCGTCTCGCCCCCCTTCTTCCTCTCCCCTTCCTTTCCCCCCCCCCCACTTTCCCCTCCATCTCCACTTTATGCGGCGACTTCATTTATCTGCTCTGAGAAATCTGTTCACATTTGCAAATGAAGCCGCCGTCATTTCGGTTTAATTTGAAATTGCTTGTTTACTGTCGGCGCGGCCTCAATTAATTATGTTTTTACGGAAAGGCTCCCAACCTCAGAATATTAATAAGGGGAATAAAATGACAGCCTTTTCGAAGGGGCTGTAAAGTTCATTTTTAATTTCTGCTTCTCTGAAGGTTTTCTTTGGGGCTGGGTTTTTTTCCCCCTTCGAAGGGGGGGATCTCTTCTCTCCCGCTAGCGCCATGTTTTCCTTCGGAGGATTCAAGGCAGGGTCAGGAGAGTCTGTAATTACGGAGTGTTCCCCCGACCCCAACAACCTTCTCTGTTATTGACTCCATAGGGCACCTTTTCATTACCCGCTGCTCCAACTGATGACCTAGATTAGCTGTTACCTGTCACACCACTGGAATTTCTTTTTCTTTATGAACCTGTTTACTGAATAGAAGCTCTGAATTATAATTTTTCGGCTGTATTAATAAAGCAATTCCAGCCTTCCACTTGTCAGGTTTCTTTCAAAGAAAAGATTTTCTCAGGCGGAGGAGGAACCTGTGACAGTTACTTCAGTCTTACACCTAAACCCAATTGCTAGTCCTAACTTAGACTCGTTGCATCAACTCCCAAACGCTGCATTTTGCATCATTTAAAACCTGTTTTGAGTGTACTTGTTGCGAGCGTTGTGCATTTCGGTTGGCCAGTGAAGGTATCACTGATGGATTTTTGTTTATGTTTGTTAAAATGGCCAACGCAGCTACTCCTTGTATGTTTTCTGTTTTGAACTGTTTTGGGATGAGCATCGTCTTGCAAAAAAAACAATAATTGGGGAGGGGATGTGATCTGACCGCTTCAAGGATTTCGTAGTAAGAGGGTTAGAGGTCCAAAGGTTGTATGCAGCCCATAAATCCAAGGAGCTTAGGTCAAGGATGTGAAAGAATGGTCCATGGGTTTGGACCTCCAACTCTCCCACTAAGAATCCCCAAAGTTGTCAGATCACACCCCTTCCCCAATTATTATTTAGGCCAGAGGTTCGAAAGGGTGGTCCATGGGCTCCCCAAACATTACGGAGCATGGCCATTCTCCTTCTTTTTGCTTAACTACTCCTTCCCAGAGACTCATCTGTCTCTGCTTCGGATGCAGACTTCGCAAGTCCAAGTCTTTCTGTACGCAGTTGGGAGATAGATAAACGATACCCAGGCTGTATGAGTTCACAGAGACCATGCAAATCATAAAACCAATATAATTAGAAGGGAGAGGTTTCAGACGGATATACTGTGGGCTATAGACATCTATACAAAGGGAAGATAAAGTAGAAATAGGGGAGGTTAGATACAGTGCAGGTAGATGGTCCATAGAGCAGATAAATTAGGACTGGTTAGAGTAAGCAGAAAGCTGCAGATAAATCAGGCAGTTGGAGAAACGGAGGAATCTTGTCGTTCAGCACCGAAAGAGCACTTTTTTGTATGCGTGTGCCCAGCTTGGCATGCATCTGTCTTCTGATTTTTAACAAACCTTCTCTTCTTCTCTTTCTGTCCCATTGTCGCCCCTCTTAAACAGTGACTCAGCTTCAGACAACTTTAGCATCTGTCCAGGAACTTCTCCTTCAGCAACAGCAGAAAATCCAGGAGCTCACCCAAGAACTGGCTGCCTCTAAGGTATTGAAAAGCCCCTGACAACTTTGGAAATGGGAACATAAAAATAAAAATGCCAATGAGGGATCTGCTTGCAAAACGTTTGTCCTAGCCCTCTTGCTGCAAAAGACCGCAAGGCGGTTTTGATTTTGGAGACGTTCTTTGAGGGCCACCTTCCAGTGGTGGGCAGGTCCTAAGGCAAAAAGAATGAAGGCCAAAATACAAATGGGAAGCCTTAGTATTTGAGCCTTAGGAGAGGCATCTCGGTTTTTTAGAATGGGGGGAACACATGTAGATGTGAAATGTCTGGTGTCATGTGGAAGGGCACAACCAAACACAAACCATATAAAACTGGTGTCATTTGGAAGGAGGAATGGCTGTCCAGGGAAACCAAGAGGGCCAGATTTAGCCCTGGAACCTGAGATTTCCCATCTCTGTAATAGGTAAGATGTCTATCAGCAGCTCTCCTGGTCAAATGGACCTTCCGTATTTAGGAGATGTCTACCTCTGAATAGCAGTTTTTGGAAGGAAACAGCAAATTGGGGGCAGCTGAGTCAGAATGGAAAAAGGAGAGACAACCCTCCAAGTATGGAAGAGAAGAGTAAGGGTAGAAGAGAAGGATCCCATTAAGAGAAGAGATGGTGCCTTCTTACTTTGTGTGTGTGTGTGTGTGTCATGTTTTCCCCTTTTCCTTCTTTGTCACCAGGGCAAAGATTGGGACCCAATTCTCAAACAGGCTGCAAATTTTAGAGTCTCTAGGGCTTCTTTATACAACCCTGGTGCAGTCTATTAATTTTTGCCTTAAAAACGCTACCAGTTAAAGGAGACCTTTTCAGCAGCCTGGCCATTTTATAAAATGGTGTTGGTTGCAATATTATTGCAATACAGGCCATAGGCGTGCTTTGATTTCTGGAACCACAACTACAGCCAAACCCACAGTTTATTCAGTGACCCCCCCTGAGACCCCTTGAAAACATTTTGAAACGCCCGACGGCAATATAAAAATAAAAACCAAGAAGTGCTTTTCAAGAAAACAGAGCAGTCCCAAACGCCGGGGAAGTGCTTCCAAGGCCTACTACTCATTTGTTACTCTGGTTTGCTTCAAGTTTTTGGAGCCAGCCAGGAAATTGGGCATCTCCCATTTGGGTCTGAAGTGTTAAATATGAAGAGCACATGTTGTGCTTTCAGAAGAGGGAAAAGCACGGCAGTTTGAGGGGCAGAGGGGTTTCCAAAGTGCCCCCCTTCCCTCCTCGCCCCTTTTGAAAACGCTCTCTTAAAATGGTAGCGCTGGCTGCTGTCTGATCAAAACCTCATGCGTGTGTGTATACACAAAAGAACAGTCTTGGCTGAGCCCCTAAACTTGTTGGGTTCTAAAAAAGAAAGAGAGAAGGAAAGAAAAAAGAAAGAGGGGGGCACAGGGTTTTCTCAGCTGTGATGCAAGTTTTTATATCTGCCTTTCAAACTCCTGCTGGCATCCGCTAAAAAAATTAAAAGAGGGGCTTTAAGTCATTTTTTAAATTAAAGTGGGGAGTGTCGTGGACTTGAGTTTCTGGGCTTGTGTTTCCTAGCGCTTGTTTTGTTTGTTTTGGGTGTATGTGTTTAAAAAAGACTGACTTAAAAAGCCCCAGTTGTCAGGTTCTGTTTCTTAAGTCCTCCAGCATCTGGCACCATATGTGTTTTGGAAATTTGAATCCCTTTGCAGGCCGGCGAGTGGAAATCTCTCTTCTTGTTAATGTGCTTCTGTCGCTTTCAAAGGGCTCGGAGAGCCAAAACGGTGGCTCCCAGATCCTCGCTTGCCTTGTGGGGCTCCGGGAATGGGCCATCCCTTGGGAGGCCACATCTGGGGCTGTCTTTGTCAGCTACTACAGAGTCTATCACAGCCAGGAACAGGGGCTAAAGAGGAGACACACAGCCAAGCCAGCTGCCCAGAAAGCTGCTTCTGAAGAATCATAGAGTTGGAAGAGAGCCATCCAGTCCAGCCCCATTCTGCCATGCAGGAACTCATAATCAAAGCACCCCTGACAGATGGTCATCCAGCCTCTGTTTAAAGACCTCCAAAGAAAGAGACTCCATCACCCTCCAAGGCAGTGTCTTCCACCATCGAACATCTCTTACTATCAGGATGTTCCTCCTAATGTTGAGGTGGAATCTCTCTTCCTGTAGATTGCATCCATTGTTCCATGTCCTAGTCTCTGGAGCAGCAGAAAACAAGCTTGCTCTCTTCTCAAGAAGACACTCCGCATTTTAAATAAGCCATCCAAAAACAAATAGACTTTACACTGGTCTGAGGTCCACGATCCTGTTCATCCCATGAGGAATGTAGTGTAGTCCTTTGAGGTATAGTCGCCCCAATATAGTCCTCTGGGAAATGAAAGCTGCTCCTACATCTCTGGGTGCACAAAGCTCTGTCCCCTGACCATTGATATGCCATGGAGCTACACCTGGGAGATGGCCTTAGGCACACAACAAGGAAGGGATAGCCTTTGCCTTCGCTATGTACAAAGGCAAAGGCACCTGCTTCGTGCCCAGAAGTGCTGGGCAACTGATGGGCTTCCAAATGCAGCTTGCTGGCCAGTCCTTGTATCTGGAAGCCATTTGGCTGTTCTTGGATGCCCAAGCAGAAGCAATGTGCAAGAAGATATTGGAAACTCAGTACCGAAGAAATTGCTTACGCTGGTAACCTAAGCAGAACCAAGGCTATGATAAGTCACCAGTGGCATTCTGATTCCATGTTTCCACTAGACTTTCTGCTGGAGTTCTTTGCCTCTCCAAGTTTTTTGGCCTCCATGACAGCTTGGAGAAGGTACTATCTATTAGGCGAAGCTCCCCATTGAATGCTGACTGGGAAGTTCTGGACTCCAAAAATGTAGCTCTGATTCCCATCAGCCCTACCCAGCAGAGGTTAATGGCATGGTTCAAACATCTGGAGGGCCAAAGTGAGTGCAAAGAAGGGCTTGGAAGCAAAATGGTGGTTCATATGGTGGGGTCAGTTGACTCTGGAGGTTTTTGCACTCTGAGGAAAATTCTGCTCGGACCTCTTGACCTTCCCGCATCTCTGACTGTCATCTTGTCTTTGCACCCTAGGCCACAACATCCACCAACTGGATCTTGGAGTCTCAAAATATCAATGAGTTGAAGTCTGAGATCTATTCGCTAAAAGGTCTCCTTCTGAACAGGTAAGAAGTAACCCAGAATTGTTTATGGGGATGGGAGGTGGGGATGTCATTCTTTACTAATGTTCGTGAAAGAAGCAGTGAATAATTTTAGCAATTTTCTTCCCTCTGTGAGAAAGTCTTTGAAAAATGTGCAGGAAACAATATTTCTTTAGCATTTTCTTTGTAGAAAATGCTATTTCCTGAGTAGAAAATACTGGTGTGTGTGTGTGTGTGTGTGTGTGTGTGTGAAAAAAGCCACATGCAAATTTTGCACAGAGGAAGTTCTGAATTGCAAAGATTCTCATCGCTGCAGGATTCTTCCTTTCAGGGTTTCTCTACACTTAAGAAACATATTTTCACAGCTGATTGAGGATTCAAACCCTGGTCTAGCACTCAGACCATTACACCACAGTGGTTAGTTACTTAAGTGGCATTGCTTTATGCTTCCTACTCTGTGGAAACAAACAGGACAGTAGCATAACCTCCTTCACTTTGTGCACTGGAGGAATACAGCTTATTTCATGCCCAAAACATGAGTGTTCTCTTGCTTCCTTGCAGTACAGCAAGACAAGGGCAGATGCAGTCTTGTTTGTGTGTCCGCAAGAGGACATCTTGTCATTAAGAGGAAATTCATTTGTTTTTGTTGGTGGTGTGTGTGTGTGTGTGTGTTAATGCAGCTGCACAGATAAGTGCTTTGGGGAAAATATATTTCTTAAAATAAACAAACCGAACCTGCGGGCAGAAGGCCTCCCTTGCGGCAAAGCGGGCGGCTGTGACACCGGAGCCAAGAAAAGTCACCAAATTGAATTTCTTGATCACATTTACGATACCGGTGAATAATGCCGAGGGTTCGGTCATTTGCATGCTGAGAAGGCGGACGCTTCAGAAGCAGTACATCTTCCAAGAGGAGATCAGAAGGCATTTGTGGTGGGGTGTTTTAGGACATTCTTAAATTGGAGTTGTCTGAGAATCAGGGTGAGATAGTTGTGGTTGTAGTATTAGACTGGGACTTTGGATGTCCAGCTTCCCTGAAGCCATGGAAACTCACCTTGGACCAGTCCACTTTCTCTCTCTCTGAGTTTGACCTTCGCAGGGTTGTTGTGAGGATAAAACTGGGACATGAACAAATACATAATGAATAAAGAGTGACTCACAAGCTGTTGTCCTAGGAAGGCCAGGTCCCTTGTCTTAATGGAAAGATCACTAGAATGCTTGGGTTGGACAGTTCTCAGAGGCCATCTACTCCAGCTCCTTGTTCAGGGCATAGAACCCAGTACTAGAACATCTCACACAGACAGCTGTCCAGCCCCTGAGGTTCACAGTCTCCATCCATGGGGAGCCCTTCACCAGTCTAGGGAATCAGTTCCTTTGTCAAACTTCTCTTAACATCAAGTTGTTTCTCCTGATGTTCAACCAAAATCCTGGCTCCCCTCTTGCATGCACATCGTGTGACTGGTTGGCCATTGTGGGAAAAGAATTCATGAACAGAAGAAAGGCTTCAGTTTGATCCAGAAGGGTTCTTATCGCCTTGAGGAGTCAACCATGTCATCCCCGTTACCACCACCAGTCTTCTCTCTAAACATACCCAGTTCTTGCAACCTTTCCTCATAAGACTGGGGCTTTATAGTGCTGTGATTTATAGTGCTGTGGCTTCACTGTGATTGCCATGGTTGCCTTCTGTGGGATCCTAGGATTTGTGGTTTAGGGAGGGCTACTTAGAATTCCAAGTCAGAGAGCTCTAGCACCAATCCCATAGGATGCAGCCATGGCAGTTAAAGTGGAGTCATAGTGCAAGAATTGTGTGGTGTGAAAGGGCCATACTGTCAGGGGGGTTCTATGTGTTGCAGTCCAAAACATGTAACTTTCCCAAGCTCTGACATAGGGAGAAGGGCTGGCTTGGACCTCGTATGGCCCTTTCCATGGAATTCAAAGCAGTGCTAGCAACTGTGTTTAGTTTTCCCTCCTAAATAAATAAAACTTATTCTCTTTCTCACAGGAGGCAGTTTCCTCCTTCACCGTCGGCACCCAAAATCCCGTCGTGGCAGATCCCGGTCAAGCCCTCCTCACCTTCCAACGCGGTCACCAACAACCACAACACCAGCAGCGACATCTCGCCGGTCAGCAACGAGTCCAACTCTTCTTCCCCTGTGAAAGAGAACCACAGCCCCGAAGGGCCGAAGGTCAGCTGCCATTTGCTGGGCCCTGCGGAAGAAGGCGAGGCAGTGATCGACCTGAAGGGCCAGGTGCGGATGGAGGTCCAAGGGGAGGAGGAGAAGAAGGAGGACAACGGGAAGGAGGAAGAAGAAGAGGAGGAGGAGGAGGAGGAAGAGGAGGATGACGTCAGCCACGTGGACGAAGAAGAGTGCTTGGACGTCCAGACGGAGGACCGGCGAGGAGGAGACGGGCAGATCAATGAGCAGGTGGAGAAACTACGGAGGCCTGAGGGAGCCAGCAACGAGAACGAAATTGACTAAAGCGACAGGGAAGGTGGCTCCCACCTCACCCCACGCCTCTTGCCCATTTTCCAGTCTGTGGGCCTCTCCTACCCATCCAGGATGATCTTGTCTCACCTCCCTGGTTCACCTCAAGTAGTGCTGTGGCCTAGTGAGCCAAGCAGCCTACAGGCCACCCTCCACCTGACCAGCTGCTCCTCACCATGGCTCCCCCTCTTCCCACCGCATCCGCTTCTGTCTCACATCCCACATCTAACCCGGGACTTGGTTGCCACTCAGCCTGCACCGCAGCTTAGGGAAATGGTTCTCCTTGCTCATGACGCACACCCAGATACTAATCTGTGGATCAAATGTGGAATGATTCCCCCAAAGCCAAGAATGTGATGTTCTGCCTTCCTTTCCATTTCCCTGGTGGCTCTTCCCCATCCTCTCTTCCTTCACTTCACGTTCTCCAATCCAGACTTTGCTCAGCAAGGACTCTCAGCCTTTAGAAACGCAAATGTTCTCATGGTTTCATGCGTCTCTATTTTCAGACCATGCTTTTTTTCCCCCTGAACAAAGCATGGAGTGGAAAAACCTCCCTTTCCTCTCCTTGTTCTCCTGGCCCTTCATTTCCTAGTGTCTTGGGAACAAAAGTGTGTCTGCTTCGTAGCCACTTTGCTTTTGTACACCTTTGTGGATGTCTTGGTTTGCTGGGGTCAGGGATTGGAAGGAGCCATTTTGAGAACTCCTGGTTTGTTGGCCAAGGGTCTCGGTCTCACAACCGAGGCTCAGGGTTGCTGCTTTCATCCTTTTTCTATTTTCCACTTCTTCTCATTGAAATCTATGTTCTTAGCATGGAGAGGAGAGGAGGAGCCAGAACCTTACAAACCAGAGGAGAGGGCCTAAATCTCTCTAGGGCTGCCAGCTGCTGACCCATGAGGTGAATCTTTTAGGGTTAAAATTATTTCCCTGCATGGGGAAAGGAAGCCAAATCCAACTCTCTCCTTCCAGTTTAGGGCTGCTATAAGGCCCCTGGTTATTGATCTTTCAATTCTTAAGTTTCCAGGTCTGTCAAATGCAATGGGAAAGTTGCACATCTGCTGTCCCTTCACGATCCAAGGGCCACATGCTCTCCGTTGTGGTGGCCCCTTCCTCACATCGCACCAGTGTCTTCCCTCTTCAACTAGACCCTCATTCCGTCTCCTCTCACTTTTGCCTTATCGGCTGGAGAAAACGGCAACAAACCACCGGGTTTTTTAGAAACCCCCCGTTTCGCAGCATCGTGTTGTCGGCTGTTTCCCAATGGTGTCCGGTTTCTGTTCACTTCATTAACAGGGGAGCAAAAGGAAAAAGTAATGGAGCCTCGAATCCTGTAACACCACGAGGCTCTCGCTGCTCCTCAATCCTCACTGAGGGGGAAATGGAAATGTGCTTGTCTGTGTGATCATGTATAGAATTCAACTATAAAATATGATTGTATATAATTGTAATAAATATGAGTTACCACTATATAATGCCAGGCGGTGACTTCTATGGCTGTGGTTTACTTCTTTCTTTCTCTCTCTGGTTCTTTTCTTTCTCTTCCCTTGCAATCCGCTGCTTACTTTCAGCTGGGAAATGGGCTGAGTAACGGAGAGAACCAAGACGGGTTCCAGGACTGAAATCCCCCTCGTTCCTTTTTAAAATGTAGATCGTGGCTGTTAAATCTTTTTTAAACAGTAAACAGATTCTGTGTCCAAACCATTATAGTTCCACATTCTTCATTTGCAGAGAGGCCAGATCATGCCGAGTTACCCTTTCTCCCTTTTAAAATCCTTCTTCCGAAAAGCGTTTTTAGCTATGTTCACAGACCAAAGCATTATTTCTGTTTTCCTTGTTAAAGTGATTCATCGCCTCTTCTTACTGGATTAGTGAGGAGGTCATGGCAATGTGTGCTTTTTAAAGAGGAATTAGGATTGTGGCACCAAGTCATTGTTTGCTTATGAGAACATTTCATTGCATTCTTATTATCACACATACCACATAGTTGACATTGGAACTCACTGCTGCCATAGATCTGGCTGTGATGGTGTGCCTTCGAGTCACTTCTGACTTATGGCAATCCGAAAGTGGCTCTTTTGTGGGGTTTTCTTGTTCTGAGAGGGTTTGTCATTACTTTCTTCTGAGGCTGAGAGAGTGTGATGGTGCCTAAGGTCACAGCTGAGTGGGGTCAAACCCTTGTCTCCCAGTCTTAGTCCAATACTCAAGCCATGCTGGTGCATAGATCTGGTACATGTTATTTATTTGTGAGCTTTTGACGAAGTCGTAGGAAAATGTGGCGGTCATGGATCAGAAACAAAGGCTTGTTATGAATCAAAAAGTGTTTAGAGACTAGGAAGCAGCATCAGACTAAATCAAGGGAAGGGACCACATGGAGAATAGGGTCCAGTTTCCCCCATGGGTTTCATCCCTACAAACACAGCTCATATACCTTCTGAAGTAATAAAAGTGGTTAATAGTAATGTCACATCATCTCCAGTCACAATTTTGTGAGAGACTACAGAGGAAGATGGAGACACTGTAGTAGTGGAGGGTTCTGGGGTAGAATGAGGGTGTTTCGGTGGAGGTTGTGGGGATTTTTGACGTTGCTTTCAGGGGGAAATGATTTTAAAAATGCATCTTTGTATTTTGGGTGGGGGATAGGAAGCTTTTGGGGACTGGTGAGGAACCTCAGGGGCCACAAAAAGTGGGGTCTCAGGGCCACATGTGGCCTGAGGGTCCACTTTCCCCAACTTGGTGGTCAGTTCTTGTCCATGGAGAATGTGGATCATAGGGTTTCTTAATGGAAACAGTGCTTTTCAGACTTGTCTATAAATGATCTGGATTGAAGAGCAGTGAGCCAGTGTGAGGTAGTAGATGCTGGACTAAGACTCTGGAAAGCAAGGGTTTGAATTCCCACTTGGCTATGGGAACCCACTGGGTGACCTAGAACAAGTCACACTCTCTCAGCCTCAGAGGGAGGCCTTGGCCAACCCTCTCCAAACAAATCTTGCTAGGATGAAACCCCTTGGTAAGTTCACTGTAAGTTGGAAACAACTTGAAGGCACACAACAAAAACAATGAGGTGGTCCGGTTTACTGAGGGTCAGTTTGCACAAAAGTTTGAACGCAAGTCAATTGCAGAGGGCTCCGAAGGAGTCTTTCCAAGCGAATGATGGGAACTGTAGTTCAACCCTGAAGTGCAAAGGGAAGGACAATGAGGCAAGACTTGGTACTATTTTCTCACAGCATCATAGATCCAACCACAACTATCACATTTAAAATCAGTAAACAAAATGTTCCTCCCTAGTGACAGTCTCTTGTGCCATTCAGACCTGAGGATCTGAAGGTTTTTGAGCAGCAAAGTAATTCATGGTAACTTAACTCTTTAATTCAGAGATGGGCAAAAGCACTGGACTGCAGGTCTCTTCAGCCTTAGCCAACGCCACCAATGATGAAGCAGACTGGGAGGTGAAGTCCGACAACATTGGGAAGGCTACACTTCGCTCATCCCTGGTAAGTGAGTGAGTGTGTGTGTGTATGTGTGTGGAACAGATAGAAAACAAAATGTGGTAACAACCTTCTGAGGACTTACTTTAAATTTTGGGGTGAGAAACCAGACAGAGAGTGTGGTTTTGATGCCCTGCGTTGGCCTTTCTACACAAGGAACGTAATGATGAATACATTAATATGGACAATATGTTGAGAATGAATATTGCAAATTGGTTGTTAAATTTGGGAGTAGGACTATAGGAAAAGTCTTTAATTTGTTTGGCTTAATGTATTTGGTCATCTTGGCCTAGCACTGTGTACAGTATTTCTCTTGACTAACCCTGGCTTTCTGGGCTATAGGGTAGAGAAGGGTCTTTCCTATCTCTTTCTCCTATGATGCCAAAGTTTGACATCAATAGCCCACCAAAGCAGATTTCCTAGTCTGCCCTTTTCTGTAAATTGTAGTTTTCTGTGGTTTTGCCTTTAATAGCTTTTGCCTGGCCGCACCATTTTCGCCACATCTGGATGACGCATGGCCATAAGTGTCCAGGTTTTCATCTGTGACACATTCAGGGTGATGAACTGACCCTTGGATCCGCCGCAGTTGCCTAGCTCTGCTTTAAACTGGCGATGCCAATGGTGCCCAGTTCCCTTTTGCAAAGAAAGCACTTTCATCCAGGACAGCGGTACCCAAACTTGGATCTTCCAGATGTTTTGGACTTCAGCTCCCAGCATTCCTGGCTGCTGGCTAAGCTGGGGAACTGAAGTCCAAAACACCAAAAGAACCAAAGTTTGGGAACCACTGCCCTAGATGAGAGTGTTTTCTTTGTTGGCAAAAGGGAACTGGGTACCATTGGCATCACCAAGAGTCAATTCGTAGCCCCGAACATTTCACAGATGAAAACCTATTCCCCCGAATCCTTGGTGCAGGACTACAATTAATGCCAACGCCAAGCACCTGGTGCTGAATCTGTGCACAAAGCGCCATTTGTGATATGTCCCTACCCTTGTTTCTGGCATCGGGGGCACCTCCAAACCCGACGTGTGCCAAACGCAGTCTTCATTATCTCACTCAGAATGCTTTGGCTTCCTTTATTTTCCTTTTACATTTTAATCAGCAATTCCTAAATGCTTCCCCCGGCCTCCCAACCCCTCTTAGGTCTGGTACACGGTGACATTTCCATGCGTCCAGGGTGAGAGAAGGGGACCTTTCCATGACTGTATTTAGACCTGTTATTGAATGGAGTGATTTCTCATTCCTTAAATGGACGGATATCTTCCCCAGGAGTTTCTCGCTCCCTCGCTTTCTCTCCTTTAATGCTCACGGGGAACACTGCATTTAGCTAAAACAGGACAAATTTCTGAAGAGTGTTTGAAAGTGTGAGCTTTCCGTAGAAGATTTCTCCTGCCCCTGCCGCCACCCTCTTTCTTTTTTGCCTCTCCAGCAAGCCAAGAATCCTTCTCAGATGCAAACAACACAACCGAGCGCATAGGGAAAGAGAGAGAGAGAGAGAGAGTATAATGATGCAAGTACATTGTCAGCGTCCGCTGTATATATACATAGAAGGCTTTGGAAATAGACGAACAGCAGTCGCTTGGAGAATGTGGAAAATTATGCTGGAGGAGCATGTGCCGTGAAAGGGGTAACGTAGGAAGTTTACAGTTAGAGGCAATGGCTATATATATATATATATATATATATATATATTTATTGTTTCTACCGGATTGGCTTAGGGAAGATCCACTGAAACAGATCTTTTGTGTGAGTGTATGGTCTCAAGCTCCGTCTTTCAAATGCCTTGGCTCACTTTGAGTGTTTGCACTCTTAGAGCAAAGCTGGGGTCCATCCTGTACTTTGAAAAGTAATATTATATCCAGTGTGAAGTCGAAGGCTTTTGTGGCCGGCATCCATAGTTTTGTGTGCGTTTTTCGGGCTCTGTGGCCATGTTCTAGAAGGGTTTATTCCTGCCTATTCCATGGACAGTTACAGCAGAGTCAAGCTGTATTAACTCTGCAGCACAGATGCAGCCTGGTGCAAAAGTAATTCCCTCTCAGTTTACTCAGTTGGCTCAGGAAAAAGCAAACCCCTGCAAACGCTCCTAGCTTGGATGTTCCTGGTCATGGTAACCTTTGCCATCTTGAACAAAAACCCACCAAACAGTGGTGCCTTTATTGACCAACCAAAATGCACAATATACTTGCTGCAAGCTTTCAAGGCTCCACTGGGCTCTTCATCAGGCAAGAGGTTGCCAGGAAAAATGGGAGGTGTTTGTGCAATGCCTGAATTTTGTTGTTTCAGTCCTTAGTTAGTTAGGTATACCATCTTAACTAAGGACAGAAACAACAAAATGCAGGTGTTTAACATCTCCAATTTTTTCTCTCCTCCTGTTTTGGTTCGTAGTATCTTGACTGATGAAGAAGCCAGCGGAGATTTGAAAGCTTGCAACAAGTATATTGTGCATTTTGGTTGGTGGGTTTTTGTTCGCATTTGCTAAATGGCCAACACAGCTATAATCCCTGTTTGTTTGCCACATATGTCCCAGTTTTCATCTGCAAAATGGTGGAAGGTTGAACCTTTAAAAGGAGACAGGTCACTCTTTACAGGTGTTTCTCATTGTAAGAAAACATGCCTTGACTTTCCATTCTCCTTCCATCCATTTTCTGCCATGGTAATGTTGTGGTGCTCTTAAAGGGGACATACTGACCTCTCTTTTATATATGTTTGCTTTTTGTAGGATCGCTAATAGGCTTGGAAACATTTGGGGGAAACAACTGGACCATATCTCTTAACCCTAGTTTGTGTATATCAAGCTGGACTTAGAAATGTTGAGGCCTTGTGCTTGTTTTCAGCTCCACTGGAAACACTGGGTTTTATGTCTGAGTAAACATAACATAGGACTGCAATGGTCAGTCCTAAATACTTTAGGGCCCGGTTCTTTCAAGAGCTGGTTTGCCCCATTTGAAATGGTCTGAACGTTTGAAGAAGTCCTTTGTGTTGCATGAGTCTCAGGCAGGTGAGACTTTTTGGTATCGGTGCAAAAACTGTGCAAAGACTTCCTTTTGGAGAGACAAGGACTTTTGGAAATGGCTTCTTTTTGGAGCGAATTGGGATTTTTTGATATTGGTGCAAAAACTGGAATAGCTTTCTTCTGGAAAGACAAGGACTTTTTTAGGCCTAGGATATCCACATTGAGGTTTGTGTCACTTTCTTGTCTCATTGACATCAAAAGTCTGGCCTAAGTGTGTCTAAACCCAGCTTTGTTCGAACCGCTTCTATTCTGTAAGGCCTTTCTAGGGCTGCCTCCGCACTGCAGAAATAATCCGGTTTGACGCCACTTTAACTGCCCTGGCCCAGCACTACGGAATCCTGGGAATTGTAGTTTGAAAGATCTCTGACGGAGAAGATTAAATATCTCGCCAAACTGCACATCCCAGGATTCCATAGCATCAAATCAAGGCAGTTAAAGTGGTGTCAAACTGGCTTGTTTCTGCAGTGCGGATACCACCAAATATTATTGAAATAATTAGGGGGGATGGTGGCGGTGATGATGATGATGATGATGATGATAATAACACCAATAATAATACCACCGAACCCACTGTCCTGCATTCCAGACTAATTTCTAAATTTTCAACATTGGGTGACTAAATGTCTTTGAATATTTCTGCCTCTGAGCATATATTTCTGCAAGTCCAGGGTGACCAGATGTCCTCCTTTTCCAGGACATGTCCTACATCCCCTCCTTCTGTCCCAAACGTCCTCCATGTTAAACCTGACTAAGAAGCATGTGTTTATGTTTATGTTTAGCGTTTTGCATCCGACATTGTTTGTTCCTACATTTTTGAGGCGCCTTGTCCTTTGCAGTTTGGACATCTGCGTAAATCCCAAGTCTTACTTTGGAAATAAAAGGGATTCTTTAGAGTTTAAAGGCAAAATATTGAAGCTTTTGTATTAGGCTTTTGAATTAGTGACCCCTTCTGGGTCCTGTTTTGGGGATCATTATTATTATCATTATCATTTCCACAACCTGGACTCGATCCTTTTGCTTCTTCCCACTTTCTTTTATTCAAGTAGAAATAAAAGACTTAGGAGGGATGCCAAAAAATAAGGATTTTATCCGGTGCCGAACGTCGCTTACGGTTTAAAGATGTCAGGGATTTTGCGTTTGGGTCTATAGGTGTCAAAAGCGAACTCAATCGAAACAAAGTTTTGTCGAAATCAAACAAGAGGGGACCAAAAAGTGGGGAAATGAAAGGAGACAAAGAGGGCTTTGTAGTGGAAATATGGGATTATATGTGGTTAGCCTTTGCTTTCCGCACTAAAAGGAGCAAACATTAACCTCATAAAGGCAGAGGCTGGACTGAAGCGAGGGAAAAAAATAAACCCAGCTCAGGAGAAGGGAAAAAAGGGAGATTTTTTTGTTCCCTTTCATTAGAAAAATAATACATTTCATCCAAATAAGGTAAAAATATTTGAAATGGGGCCGAAGGGAGCGTCAAGCCATCCTCTCCGTCCGGCCCTTTTCTAGAAAAGGAGATTCTCCGAACCCTCCTCAGAAAGGCTTTATTTTGGTAGGTTTTGTCGCAGCTTGTCTTTTTTAGGGGCAAGAGATCGCCACAAACTCTGAGGGGAATCTTTGAGGCTTTATGCTGATAATAGCCCCATGCTTCTTTTCTTCTTGGTTTCTTTTTGGTTTGGTTTAGTTTGGGGATTATTATTATTATTACAGTTTTTAACCCCTCGGAGTTTCAGTAGTCATGATGAAATTATCCCTCAGAGCAATTAGTTAAGGATTAATTGGTTCCTTGTTGTTGTTTTAGGAAGAGAGGTGATAATTTTGAGAGGGAAAGGGCCTTTTGCATGAGGAAAACGAAGAGCGTTTGGGTTCTCCTCCGTTCAAAATGGCCTCACAGACGCTAACAATGGCGGCTTTTCTCTCCTCATGAGGGAGGAAATTAGGGTTTCCTCCAAAAAAGAGAATTTGAGATGCTTCTCTATAATTAATTTTTATTATATTGGTGCTTTTTGTGACATGGAAGGCACAACCCATAGCCCTAGGTCTTTCGTATTTGAAATGCTGGTACAGCTCCTGTGCCTTCGGTGGTTGTGTAGAAGGCTGTGTCTTGTCACACAATGAGGCATCGCTCGCTAAAATCCCCTTTTCTACACAACCATTATAAAATGGCAAAATTTCAAATAGCAAACCTTGATTTTGCCATTTTATATGAGGGACACCATTTCACCACAACATTCACTACACACAACAAATACACACACACACACACATATCAAATCTGGATTTTGCCATTTTATAATGGTTGTGAAGAAAAGGGAATGAGATGCCTCATTGTGTGACAAGACACAGCCTTCTACACAACTACCGAAGGCGCAGGAGCTGTACCGTAAGAGCAAGGTTGGCTGTTTGAATATATATATATATATATATATATATAGAGAGAGAGAGAGAGAGAGAGAGAGAGAGAGAGAGAGCCAACCTTGCTCTTGCCATTTTATGTAAGGGACACCATTTCACTACAGCATTGTATTTCATGGGATTTGGGCATCCAGGGGGTTCCTGGATGCCAAGGGCTGCATAAATATCAATTAATAAATCAAATTAATTTAAATGAAATAAATAAGTTAAAAATAAATTAATGGAGGACCTTTTGGAAATCCTCCTGGACAGAAGGTCGAAATGTCCTGGGAAAAGGAGGACGTTGGTCACCCTGGTTTCCCCCAAAGCCTTGGGTCTTGTAGTTTGGGAAGGGACCTATTTTTCTTGGAGAGGGTGATTGCTTCTTGGCTGATTCCTTGGACAAGAAAACAGCATCTTTAGGGGAATGTGTTGCATTTGGGTTTCTCAAAGGAGGGATATCTCTAAATTTGGGGAAGAGGTTTAATGGGACTATTACTGGGGTTTCTGCTGCTCTTGGAGGGCCTGGCAATGGAGCTCCTTGGCTCTGGAACACAAAGAGAGACTCTTGAGCGGCTTGTCAGATAAATCTTCCCCTGTTTACTTAAATCCTCAGTGTTTCTTCAGTTTGTTTGTTTAAAAATGGATCCTGCCAAAAAGGAGGAAAAGCCGTCTCCCTTTGGGCTTGGAGCCTCGGATTAAAGGACAACTGCAAGGCCTTGGCAAGGCTGCCTTTCTCCATCTCAGGTGCATTTTCGCCACAAAAAAAGGGGGCGAACCTCCTTTTTCAAACCAGCAACTAGCTGTACACAACCTGAGATTGCATTGCTTAGTGTGATGGCTTCTAAGAAGCTTGTTTTCAATGCTTAGCCCTGGCCTTTCAACGAAGAAAGCCGTCATGAAGCCACAGTGCTCCTAACCATGCGCTTCTTTCCTTTCCCTTCGGGATTTAGCGGCAACAAGCCTGGGGCTGAATCGTGCTCCAATCACTTCTATTGCCATAATAATAATAATAATAATAGTGATGAAAATTATTTACCTCGCAGGGTCCTTGTGAAGAAGAGCAAATGTTCAGACGTTAAGCCACGGGTGCCACATCCAACCCTGGCGCAATGTTTGATATAAGTCTGATCAAATGAATGGGAGGCTGATCCATCTAAATGCCAATGTTTCAATGCCTCCATATAAAAGAACATATCTGTTATTGAGCCGTCGCGCCTCCAAATATCAGCAGGTGCACCGATAAGAATAATTTCCATACAAAGCTTGGGAATAACTCAAATGTAACATTTAAATTTCATTAAGTGCGCTCTACCCAAACACCTGTCAGATGTTTCAGTTCAGCCGCATACGCTTCTTCTTGGGGGGGATTAAAACTCAGCTATATGTACAGGTTTTGGGGCCAAAATTACAGCTATTGATACGACCCATGGATAAGCCGAGGGTAAAACTTAGGGGCATGTCACAAAGGACGATGCCAAGGAAAATGATGCCAAAGAACCTATACATGCATATATGCAGTATTGGTTTTTTAGCTATAGCTGGGTTAGTCCCACTGAGGAAATAGCCATAGCATCTGGTGCGGGGCTTTTAATGGAGCTGATCAGTGACTGTTTTCTGTACTTATAGTCTCTCTGTGTGTGTATGCGCACCTTCATGCTACCTGTCGACTTAAGGCAGCTCCATGCATTTCATAGCAATCCTTGGAGTTGGTTTTGCCAGTGCCTTCCTCTGAAATAGAGCCCCCAGCGCCTGGTATTTGTTGGTGGTCTCCCATCCAAGTACTGACCAGGGCGTCTTTGGGATTTAGGCCTTGACACACTTTTGTATCTGGTGTCGTTTTTGTGTGCCTCTGTGCCATTCTTTTGTCTCATGTCGACCCTAAGGCTACAGCACCGTTATAAGGTTTTCTTGACCAACGTCTTGAATGAGGATTTATCATTGCCATCCTTTGAGTCTGAGAGAGAGTGACTTGCCCAAAGTCCCCCAGTGGGTTTTTATGCTCAAGTGGGGGATCGAACCGGATCTCCAGAGTTATAGTCCAATGTGCAAAGCAACTATACCACACTGGATCATCATCATCATCATCTAGATTTAGAGAAATAACTCTATTTGTTTTTGCCTAGGAAGTATAGAAGTACTCTCCAAGCTACAATGCTTAGTCCACTTTAAAGTTGGTCCACTTTAAAGTGAACCACAGTGCTATAGTCCACTTTAAAGTTTTTAAAGCAGTCCCTTCGTATGGCAAATGTGGCTTTGTATAACCCATAGTTAATAAAAACCAACCCACCAACAACCGTCTCCGCTATTTGACCGTCGTTTGGTAGCCTGGTTAAACAAATGCACAGCATGGGAAAGTGGGCATGTTGCAAACCACAACTGGAAGCATCCCATTTCGTCCTGATGTGATGGACAAGACCAAAGTGGCATGTGGTTTGCGCATGGAACGAGAAACCAGTTTAGCATTACATGTGAAAATGGGGCTGTGGTGAGCCAATCAGTCAGATCTGGCTTGCGTTCCCTTGTTGCGTTTTGGAGCGAAAGGCGAGAAAGTGGAAAACCTAGGAAGGGACCTGGTAGGCCTCTCTTTGGTCTCTAAAGGGGTGTCTGTACGCATGTGTGTATGTATTAACATAGCCTCCTCAAAAGCAGCGCCTCAGCTCTTGGCAGCCCAACTCCGGCTTGCAGGCTCTGCGTCAATTTGTTGAACTTGCTTTTTCTCTTTCATAAATTAGTCACTCTTTTATTGGAGAGAAGCGGGAGCCCGACAAAGGCAGCCCAGCAAGTCCCAACGGGAACCCTGCGAGCGGCTGGTTGTTGTGGGGTTTGTGTGTCTGCACGCATCCGTGTGTGTTTGTGCACAACTTGTTTTTCTGCTCGGAAAGCATTAATGTACGAACATTTCGCATCCGCTCCAGGCGGGGCTCCGGCAAGAACAAAACCCGGTGCTCCAAGTGCGTTCGTATAATGACATCTGTAAGGTTGCGTAGTGCCAAGGGCAGGAGTACGCTGGAGGGGCTTTACACTCTGCTAGCACTGAACAGCATCTCAGCATAGGACAGCACTGCCTAACGCAATACAAGAGCCTCATGTTGGGGTTAAAAGTCAGCCCTGAGGGTCAACAGTTTGGAAGCTTAATCCTTTATATGGAGAATATCATGATTTCAGTAGACTGGTAGAGGAAATATTAGACTACATTAACTAGTGTGGTGCCACCAAGGAAGGACAATAGGAGCCACTAAAAGAAATGTATGCCTGCATTTTCCAATGTGGTTCCAAAGCAGGTAAGGGGTCTGTACATATTAACTCCACTGACAGAGGCACTGGAAGCCCAAGTGGGAAGGTGCCATGGCATTCATAGCTTGCTTCCAGGTCTCCGATGAAGGACATCTCATTGGCACTGAGGTCTGGATTGGTGTTTAGCTGATCAGTCAGGGCTCTTCAATTCTCAGTGTTGGCAAAAGGAGCACAAGAGACGTTTCTCATGCCTTTGTCTTCATGGCCAAAGACAGAAAAACACCCCCAAAATTATGACAGTGTGCAACATGAGTATAGCTGAGACTCTGTTCAACCACGGACAGCAAGTAGCCTTGGTTAACTCTCGCTCTTCCAGCTAAGTATTAGGCCCAAACAGAGAGGCCAGAATAAGGCTGCTTTGGGTCACTTTGGAGGAATGCCATTTAAATGTCGCATGTGTCCTAAGAGGCCAGAAGCCGCACCAAAGTCCTAAGGACCAGAGCGCAGCTTCTGGCCTCTTAAGATGTGTGCGTCATTTAAACAGCATACCTCCAAAGTGACCTGAAGCAGCTTTATTTTGGCCTCTCTGTATGGGCCCTTAGCCTTGTGTTGTCTGTTCCTACAAGTGCAACATGGACCATCTCTTCCAAAGCCTTGGTGAGTCACATTAGCTGTGGCATCAAATTTCTGCAATCTTAGTGACCCCAGGACATAGATTTCAAGGCAAAGGTTGGCATTTGGATGGGAGGAAGAGGTGAGTGCGAATCCCAATGGACTGAGTGGGTTGCCTTGGGACTCTCTTTCTAGCACTTAAAAGTTGTGCTTACCTTTCTTAGCCTTGCATTTTGCTGCAAGACCAAGCAAGCGTGAGCGGAATGAACTAAACGAATCTAAAACCATGCCACGAACTTCTAAACGCGTCTCAATAAACGGCGAAAACAAGAATTTCTTCAGAGAACCATTTTAAAAACGGAGAGCTGGGCTCGGTTGGCTGTTGTTTTTCTGCCTGTTTGTTTTGTTTTTCCAGTTTTTATTGAGTGAAAATGTCAAACCTTGCATCAGTCATGCAAAAAAGGAAAACAAAATCAATAATAATAATCAAATAAATAAAACACATATATTAAATTTCTAATAGCACTAAATTCAAGTGGAAAAATATTCAGTTCTCAGTAATAACATAGGTGCCGAGGAGACCAAATTCAAGTAAAATCAGAGCACGCCGTTCTCCTGTTTTAGGATCATTTTCCTTTTCACTTTCCACGTTATCATCATCATCATCATCCTCATTTTGTCTCAAAAAAACCTATATATAGCTATATATCTATATATATAGGTATATACATATAGATATATACACACACATATATATATGTGCATACATATTATTATTTTTTTAATATTTATATTTATATATATATATATACACACATACATATTTATAAAACATTAAAAAGAGCATTGGTAGTTCAAGCATCACTTCTTCTTTTTTCTCCCTCCCCCCCCCCCCAAAAAAAAAAAACGGAAAGAAAGAGAAAAACGTATTTAGAAACGACAACAAAAGGAAAAAGTACACGTTTTAAAACCCAAAAATGAGCTAGCAATGGCTTATAGTCCTAGTGTGCAATATGGATTTTACCAAAGGCTAGGGTCCTCCCTCGCAAGTCCTCTCTCTCTCTCTCTCTCTCTGTGTCTGTTTTCCTTTTTAAGATCTAGGGTCATTTAAAAAATGCTTTTTATGTTCCGTGGGGTTTTCTGCTACTTTGAAATACGCTTTTAATACACATGGACTTTATATATAGATATTTAAAATTTTTGGTGGATCAAACTTTAAAAAACCTGCTTTTGGATCGTGAAGCTGTTGTTCAATGTTTGGATTTGGCTAACCTTGGTTTGAAAATGTCTTCCCGCCCGCGTATCTCTGCGTTGCGTTTTCCGACGGCAGCCATGCCGATCGATTGTGATTTTTTAAAGACACGGCTTTAAAGTTGAGATAGATGTCCCTTAAGAGGCAGGCTTCGGACCGGACCAGCGTTTTGAAAGGTGCCAAAGCCGTGTGCCGTTTTCCGACCCCCTCGCCATCGCTCCCACTTTGCAGCCTCTGCGAAGTGTCCCTGGTCCTGGATTTCCTTGGGATCTATCCATGGGATAGATGGGGATCTATCTTGAGTTTCCTTGGGATCTATCCCAATCCATGTGCCAAGGCACCCACAGCTACTCTGGACATTGGGATAGTTCCTCCACTCTTACTCAGAGGATCTGTTTACCTAGACTTTCAGCAACACTGAATTCTGACATGCCCAAAGGTCCCTTTTGTGACCAAAAAGAGCAGACGCAACGCCAGGTAAGGACCGTGTGGCATATTGCTTGAAGAATTAAAACTGAGCGTATTTCCTTAAATGCCTCCTTTAAGAACAAAACTGGTGGCTATCTGTAAAATTCATATGTCCATCATGGCATTTCGTCTTGCTCTGAACTCTTTTAAGCCTCTTCTAAAACCACTCTCTCTAAACCCCCCCAAAAACCATTAAGTGCTTCCAAATCAGAATTATGTGTCGGGTTGCTGTGGATTTAACATTCCTTTTGCATTTGGAGAAAAGTCCCTGTTTCGTGACTTTTTTGTACATCGAAAAGAAATCGAATGCAGTGAAAGGGCGGAAAAGGAAAGGAGGATTTGCCAGGAGCTATTTAGGTGAATGAAGTTTTAACTGGAGCCGAAGGACAAAGGGATGGAAAAAACAGGGACCGTAAGCAAGGAGTCTTGGAAACCAACAGTGCTTAGTTTCAACCAGGGATTCCCAAACTCTGGCTGTTTTGGACTTTGGCTCCCAAAATCCCAGAGCTGAAGTCCAAAATACCTGGAAGTCCAGAGGTTGAAACTATGCCTGTTTAACTTCATGTCCTTTAGTAGCAAGTGGGCCAAGATAGATCTAGCTGGGAGCTTCTATCGCCAAAAGTCAAGACGTACAAGAAATGGGGGTCACTGGATGCTTCCAAAGTAAATCTGGTGTTACAGGGACCCCAAATTTATCTGCTAAAATACCCATATTACTGTCTCTTTCTCTTGCAGAGTTGTAGACCAAGTCTTCAAAAGCTTATACTACAACTCCCTTTGCTCAGTTAGTCTCAAAGGTGCCACAAGGTCCCTTTGCGTACTGATATTCCGGACTTAAACGGCTATGTCTCTGAAGTCACCTATGGAAGAAGCCGGAGAAATGCGAGTCTACAAACACATATCCAGTGGGCATATATGCATCTATTTTTGTTTCTGGGATCTTTTTCCTGCCTGATTGGAAGTCAAACTCATTCACAATTTTGGGGTGGGTTAATATTGAGAGTTGCTAAAACGAAGTCTCTTTTCTCTAGCTTTTTTGCTGCTTAGGAAATACTCTGTGCCAGTAACTGAGCCGGAAATTGAAGGGCCTGTTTCTGAGGGCAGCCTTGCTCTCTGGATACTCACAGAGTATCCATTCATGGTATGGCTCTCTTCTCTCTGTGCTGTATATATCTCTGTACATCTCTCTTAACAGTACCCTTTACAAGGTGAGGATACAAGACACCTATTTTGTTTTTCTCCTGGACATTTCCTTTGCCGTTGCTTTTCCTTTTCTCTAGCCTTAAAATAAATCCCTTGCTGCTGAATCCCGTCTCGTCCATATTTGATCTGTCAGATTCCTTGTCTGTGACCATTTGGGAGGAAAATGTTTAAAAGGAACACAAATAAAGCTCTATCCACTGTCCACAGGACATGGGAGTCAGGGGCTTAGTTTTCAGCGGTGGCTTTTGTTACACGTTAACATTTCTAAAGTAATACCACCAAATACTGGAAGCAAAGGATTGGGGAACTGGGGGGAGGTCGGTTTCCATAAAGCGGAACCCAGCTTTGGTTCCCTCCACTGAGGATCTCCCAAGTCCCCCTGTTTGAGATGTGCCTGAACTTCTCATCCAATTGTACTGTGGAAGGGTCTGCTTTGCAGCTGCTTTGACTGAGGATACCCAAACGGGTCTTAAGCTGGGATAACAGCTCTCTCATGGCACTCCCCATCCAAAATTCTTAGCTAAGAGACCCCAGAACATCCAGTGGAAGTATAGCAACCTTGCCACTTCACACTCTGACTTCAGCCTTCCTAAAATCCTGCTTTCCTAAAAACAGGCCAAGGCTGCAAACGGAGGAAGAGAATGGGACCGAAGGCTACAACTGCTTCCTCGCTGTCCCTTGCGAAGCTGCTCCCAAGTGCTACTATGCCTTGCTATGGGGTCCCGCCTCTGGTTGTCTTCCCCTTTCAATAGCAGCAAGAGGCGGAGGACATCCTGAGCGTCTGTATCTCTCTCCTCCATCAGGCATTGCTCTGGGGCCGGGGCTTTTCTGTGTCTGGGGTGAAGTGGGTTAGACCCAAGTCTCTCTCTTCCACAACTGGGGGATCTTTTCCCTGCCACCCCATGCGCCCTTGTAACCACAGTCCGCTACTCAGAGCCCTTACAGGCGGGAGCATTGCAATATAAATAAGTTCTTTTTCTTCTTTAAAAAAAAGATTATTATTATTATTATTATTATTATTACCATTATTTAATAACAAAGAGGACCTGGAAGATCAGGAAAAAAACCACAACTGTTCCCCTTCCCAGCCCTGTTCAATTCATTAATGCTTCTGTATTTTTCCCCCCATTTTACAAAAACAACTCCCTCGAAAACTGACAATAAATACCCCTTCCCCAACCATCCCAAGCTGCCTGAGACCCCCATTCCTCCTGTTCATTTGATAGAAGAGAAAGGAAGGGGGGGGAAAAGCCAAACAAACCTAGAAGTATGAGTGATACTGACACCCGATCCCTGACCCCGTTCCCCCCAGATGGCAAAGGACTTAGCTTGTGGGTTAAAGGAATCAAATCCTTGTTTGCAAATACGTACATACATGCACATGTATGGATGTATTTGTCGTCAGCATTGTGATCATCCCTAATAATTCACCATTGGATACTAGCTGCCCCCTCTCCCTGAGAATGGGAGGAGTGTTAAAAGGACAAATGAAAACAAGGAAATAAAAGAGAAGGGGGGAAAGAAAACCCAAACTCCACTCCCCCCAACCCCCGGATGAAGAGGTTCGGGAAGGCGGAGGGGGAACGGTTGCCCTTGTGGTGAGCACATCCCGCCAGGAGGAGAAGAGTGGCTTCTCCAAGGCCCGACCCATCTGCCACCCTGTAAACATGTGCGTCCCAACAGACGGGTCCCTCTGCCCCGCTCCCTCTCCTCGTGGCACCAGGCTCTCTCTCGGATCTTTCCTTTTTTGCATGGTCCAAGGACTTGCGTCTTTCCTCTTTTACCTTGTGCACTTTCTGGGCTGGAGTTGGACAGGTTTTGTTTTGCCACTTGCCGTTCCTAGCATTTGTTCTTGCTTCCCGCAATGGGGGTCCTCTCAGTAACTCAGTTTATTGTCAATTTGTTTTTGTTTTTAAAAAAGACGAAAACCCTGCTGCTGCTGCTGCTGTCTGTCGGTTAAGGGGAGGCCTCCTGGGGGACAGCGCCTGGGCCTTGCTCGCCGGGAGGCCTGGAAGCATCGCAGTGGTCTGCAGAAGGGGAGCCCATCTCCCCCAGTTCCCTCATGTCTTTAGTAGGCAGGCCTTCTGCATCAGGAAGCGACTCTTCAGAATCTGTGTTCAGATCCTCCTCTTCCTCTTCCTCCTCGTCATCATCGTCGTCGTCGTCATCTTCCTCCTCATCTTCCTCGTTCATTTCCTCCTCCTCGTCATCCTCGTCATGAGAGGAGTCTTCCTCATCCTCCATGTTGCCACAGCTGGCCGGTAGCCGCTCGCTCTCCGAAGGGGCTGCCCCTTCTCTGGCGGGGGACACAGTGCCACCCGCTGCCTCCGGCTGCTTCTGACTGAGGTCCAAGGAGTCATTGAGTCCCACCCCGGCAGCGTTCTGCAGAAAGAAGAGGGAGCTGTTTGCGTCGGTGCTGAGGTTGAGAGAGCTGTCCAGGTTGACGGAGGCATTCTGTGCCGCCTCATACTCCAGTGTGGAGTGGGGGAGGCCCTCGGGGCCCGGAGAGATGGCCGGCAGCTCTCCACGCTCCTGCTTCTCGTGCTTGCGCTTGTGCGAGTCCATTTGGGACATGCCCACCACTGTGTGCTTGCAGCCCGGGTAGGTGCAGTGGAAGTGGGAGCACTTGAGCTTGTACTTGCAGTCGGGCACTTCGCAGTCCACGCTGGAGCTGAACTGGCAGAAACCAGCGGCGCTGATGACGTCCTGCTTGCCGTGGTGTTTGCGGTGGGCCGTCACCTTGGTGCTGTCGGTGCAGCGGAAGCCGCAGCGCAGGCAATGGAAGTGGGTGCTGTTGCCTGAGAACTGGCAGTCGGGGAAGTTGCAGCTAAGGGAGGACTTGAAGCGCTTGAAGTCATCCAGGACCAGGTTGTCGACCCGGTCGTGGTGCTGGGCGTGCTTGTACATGTGGGTGCGGCCGCAGAACTTGTAGCCGCAGTTCTCCCGGGTGCAGTGGTAGTGGGTGACCTTTAGGGAGAACTGGCAGCTGGGGTCCTTGCAGTCCTCGTAGAGGTCATACCGTCGAAAGCCCTCCAGCATCATCCCTTCGTCCAACATCTTGCGGGAGGATGCTGTTTTGCGTCGCTTGCCGAAGGGGGACATGTCCTCGATGATCCAGAAGCGCTTCTTTGCTCCTGCAGCTGTCGGCATGGTGATGGTGTTCCCTGAGGAATAAGAAAGCCCGGGGAAGAGTTTAAAATTTGATTCTGATTGAAGTGTGGATATGTGAATGAAGTGCAGATATGTGAATGAAGTGTGGATATGTGAATAAATGTGAATATATGTAGAAATTTGAATGATGTGTGGATATGGATATCAATCACATATTCTATCAATCACATATTCTGTCAGTCAATCAGATATTCTATCATCGCATATTCTATCAATCACATATTCAATATATCAATTGATCAATCAATTGAATATTCTATTTTTCTCTTTTAAAAAACACATTGTCTCCCCCTTCATCCCTCTGCCTTATTCCCCAGCTTCTCCCTCCATCCCCAGCTTCCTCCTTCTCCCTCTGTTTCCGGTTTCCTCCACTAACACGTTAGTGATAGAGTTGTGCAATCACAACCTGCATTATTGCTGTTGTGTGCAACTCCGCTTTAGCAAGATGTGTTTACTGGGCTATGCCAAATCGTTTGCCCAGACAACCATTAGCTGAATCTGACTAGCTTCCTTTCTGAGGGTCACAGGTGTGCCGCATTCAGACAACTCTTTAATGAGTGAGCAGTTTTTAGATAAGGCTATTAATCTCATCACTTTATCTGCTACAGCAATGTAATATACTGCATAGACTCATGTATAAGTCTAGGAATTTTAGTCAAAAAAGTGACCCAAAGAACCTGGGTCGTCTTATCCATGGGCCAATGTGAGCATGTTAACCCTTACCAAAAAAGGAACCATCATCCCCTTCTCTGAGTAGAGTGGCAAAAGATGAGAGCATAGCCCATACTGAAGAAACCGAAAAGGAGCACCAACCAACTGTACTTTCTCCACTGTGGCACAGTTTCTGGCTGGAAAGTGGTGGCAGGAGTTTCCTCTTTATCCATCTAGCCTTTAAACATTTATGCCTGCTGGGATTTTATAAGTCCTTTGGCATTCTTTACATCCATTGTTAGATGCTCCCATGTTTGATTCTCGACTTATCTATGGGTCATAGCAAAATACATAATTTTGGCCTCCAAACCTGCACTCGACTTACATATGAGGTTGACTTATAGTCGCATAAATGTCTTTTATGAACCCATTACTTTTATGGCAAACCAACAGTTTGGTGTTCAAAAAGGCATGTGCCTCAATTTTGTCATAGTGGGGGATGTAGGGACGGACCAACTTGGGGACAGAAAGTGAGGGCTAACCGTGAGAGAAAGTGTAGAAGTGTTTTTTACCTGCCGCATCCTGAACTAGAGGGACATCGCTTTTGACTGGAGTTGGAGTGGCAATGATGGGTGAGAACCCAGTCGAGCTGGCTGTGGGCAAGACAATGCCCCTGCTGGATCCCAGAGTGGCACTTAGCAGAGAGTATGAGACACAAGATGGAGAGAAGAGGTACGGGAGGGAAGGAAGGGGAGCACGGAGCAGGGCTTGTGAGAAAGATGGAGGCAGAGGTGGCGGTTGTGGCGCACTGTGGGCAACGTCATCACCAGCAGCGGCAGCAGAAGGAAGAGGAGGAGGAGGAGCAGCAGCCAGGCAGCCTGGAGAAATGTGGAAAGAAAAAAATAGCAGGGGAAAAAAACAGAACAGAACAAAAAAAGGGAAACAAAAGAAAAGAAAAAACAAACAGAACCCAAATGAGAACCCAAGAGTGTAAGCGATACAATGAAAATGGAGAGCACATCCACACATACAAAAACAGAACCGTAACAGAGAAGAAAATGGAGGGTTGCGTGATGAACAGAGACGCCAGTTGGAAAAGTGGCCACCAAAGGCAAGGAGGAGGGCAAGCGGAGGCAGAGACCTCCAAGTGCAGAAAGAGGGATGCTGTGAGCTCTGTCCCCACGTTGTTTTGTGAAAAGGATGGAGGGGCCAGGAGCACAGTTTAAATAAGGGGCTCTGGGAACGGCTGCTTCACCAGCCCTTTGGGTTGCTCTACTCTCTCTTGGCTTCTCAAGGACTTGCAAAGAAGCGTTTCCATCTTGCTAGAATGTGGGCCACTGTGCTATCGCATTTGCTGGCCATAGGCAAGAGTTGCAAAATTTGGCCCAGGATTGAGGGGTGAGATCTTAGACCTCTTGGAAGCAGACGTTATCACTAATAGATGGCTTATTGGTGCTGCTGCTTACCTGCGGAAGTGCTTTCGTTGCCCACTGGCGTACTGGAGCAGCTGCGGTCCATGTTGGAGGACTCGGAGGAGATGCCGCCAGGGCTGCAGCCCGTATAGTCCATATACTCATCTGTCTCAGTATCCATCAGGCTCTGGGGGCCCTGGAAGGAAGCAGGAGTCCCTGAGGAGGCTGGGCTGGGTGCCAGGCTGCTGACTTGTGGGAGGTTTTCAGTCCTTGGACCGTGGCCTATAACCTGAAAGAGGAAAGTTGGCAAGATGAGCACAGGAGCTGGGGGACCCAAGTGGCCATCTCTTTGGCGCATATGCTATTTCCCTCCCAATGCTGCTCTTGGTTGAGCCCTTGGCCCTACTGGCTTGGCAGCACAGATGGCACCTGGTCTGGGGCTTTCAGGGTGTTAATCTTGGCTTGGAACTCCTATCGAGTCTGTACAGCTGACACTGTCATAGCATAGGAGTATTAATCCTGGCCTAGGACCTGGCTTGCAGGCGGGACTCACAGAATTTAGTAGCTGGGAGCGCCGGTGGTGGCCTTTTAGCAGGTGGATTAAGGCGCACTTGGAGGAAGAGTGCGCATGCATGCTTACACTCTGTTCACCTAGGAGGTGCTCCTGCATGCTGTGTCATCTCAGGCGCAGGCAAAATGCAAATGCCCTGAGGATACAGCTTTATGAGCTCTCAAGCTGTTCAAGAACCTGTGTACCTGCAGGCCAGGTAAACTTAGGCAGTCACCTGAGGCTGCAGATTCTGGATACAATGGAAGGGTAGTAAATGGTTTAACTGTTTTGCTATTGTGCATTTATTGTCAGGGATGAGTAGGTGAACTAGTGAGATTTTATGTTTCATGTACCACACTAAATTGGCTGTTTTTAGGTATTACGTATCTTGACTTAGGTCAAGGAGGGGGCATTTGCTGCCCAGCCTTGGGCTCATGCATTGATAATATGAGGCCCATTTCTTGTATCACCTTTTCTAACACAACTCAAGTGATTCTGCACAGCTCTGCAGAGGAATTCAGTGTTGAATCTCAGTATTACTTGTGTATCGTACGAGAAAGAAACTGTAACCAGGAGCTGTTAGGAATTTCAGTGGTTTGTTTGTGTATCTTTCTCTGGAAAATCCACATAGCCCTTAAAATTCCACTGTAACATTTTCTACATGTGCAGCGGATGAGTGAAAGTGTCAGAAGAGGGGGATAGTCCTCCCCCCAATTTTTAACTGTAGTCTGTGGCTTATTATTTGCACTAGGAGTGATTAAAAGTGACATTAGATAAGCTATGACTTCCTATTCTCCTCACCACACAAGGATACTTGTATTGGGAAAATGTTTCAGCAAAGGAAGGGTCTCAGCTCAGGGAAAGATTGCTTGCTTTGCATGCAGCACACCCCCGTTTTCATCATTAGAATTGAGAAAGACCCCTCTCTGAAATCCTGGTGAACCATTACCTGTCAATATTGACTATATTTCACTAGCTGATCAGTGTTATGACTTGAGAGAAGATAGTTTTCTATGTCTGAAGGCCACAGTTCCCAAACATGTGTTTCCTAATGTTCCTGGACCATATGCCCATATGCTGATTCTGGGAACTGTTGGCCAACAACATCTGGAGACCAAGATTGAAAACTCCTATCATAAAGGAAGGACCACAGCCCAATAGAAAGACATCTCCTTTGCATGCAGATTGTCCCAGGTTCAAATTTCCACTATCTCCCAGTAAAGAGCTGGGGCCAGTCTGATCTGACTAGGTGTAAGACAGTTTTCTGTGTTGCAAAGTGGTGTCCTTCAAGGAAAACACGAGACAAAAGTCTTGTTTAGAGTGTCAGAAGAAGTCACCTGAGTGGGAACCCGGTCAAAGTTTTTCCCCAGCATCCTGCGCATGTGTTTCCGGGCGTGGGACGTCATCTGGTGCTTCAGCAGGAAGGAGAACTGGCAGCCCTCCCGGATGCAATGGAAATGGCTGTTGACTTGGTTGTACTTGCAACCTGGGAGGGGAGAATGCAAAACAGATGCCAACCTCATCAGCTAACAATGGCTGGGAGTTAGCAACAGATGCGCTCCAGGCAAGGGGCTTAGATTTCGGCAGCGAACGGGAGCAACGGACCACTGCCAGTTCTGCTTCTGCATCCCCAAACTTATTACGCGACTGGTAAATGGCAACCGGGGGACCTCAATGAGTCTCCGAAAGCAGGAGCTACATAGGGAATGTGGCTACAAAGTAGTCACAAGTGCGTAACTCTAGGTTACACATTTGTAACTGCCCAACAGGATTCTATTTTAAAGTACAAGTTTATCATTACAAAGAAAATCTCAGATGCCCTCTCACACGCAGGAAAGAATAGTCCCTCGGGTACCGGCTACCCAATATTTATTTATAAGATTTATTACAGCAAATGGCTCTCAGGGAAACCGACAGTAAAAGCACAAATAAAATCCAAAATCCATATACATCAAATCAGAAGTGGCACAATAAATAAATCAGTTTAAAGCAGCACGGGACAAAACAATGGGCACCAAAAGGAGATCTAAAAGGATCAGGAACTAAACTGTTGGGGGGAAAAAGGTAACAGCATGCGGAGTATTTCGAAAGTCAGTGTTTTTCTGGTCCAGAGCAACTGATTTCCCTCGATGGGAGATTTGTGTAAATGTAATAAATCAATTAACTGGTTCAGTTAAGAGCACAGTCTGACTAATTTACTGAGATTTCTTTAATCTTATGAAATTCTTCATCCCAGGTATAACTTCTCTCGCAAATCCCTTTGCTTTGGGGATTATGGAATATTTGCCACACTTTAAAACTGATCCGTCTGACCACCCTGCGATGGAAACGTCAATCTCTTTGAGGGGGTTGGAGGAACTTCCCTGCCCAGCTCAACGGTTGGAGCGGACACAGGCGCTCAATGCCAATCATTGTCTCATGCGTCTAGCGTGCAACATTAGCGGTTGATGCTCTTGAGTAACAGGATGCACACAAACACGTAACTAAGAGGGAGTCCCATTCCTGCCCTTCCATCTTGGCCAAGCCAGTCTGTGAATGGAGCAAACCGTCTGTTCTTAACAATGCCACATGCTGTTCTACATCCCCTGCCACATTGGTATTCGCTCTTGGGGACCTTCCTCCTCTGCCCCATGACAACCAACCCACCCCATAGAAAAACCTCTCCTGGCCAGCACTGCCTCCCCGCCTCCTCCGTCCCTTTTCTCTCATGCCACCGTTCTGTTCTTTTCTCTGCAGGGAGAACAAACAGTGCTGGCGGGGCTGAAACTCTATCAGCAAAAGGCAGGTGAAGGCTTGTCCGTTGCTGGGGCAGCCGTGTGTCACGTATCATCGCTGCGCTTTGTCGGGCCCCAGCCGTCTCCTGGAACGCCACAGGTTGAGCAAACAGCAGCAACCGCCAAGCCTCCCAACATCCGTAAGCCAAGACCCAGGTAAGGGGCGGCCGCACAGCGTTGCTCCCTGTTGCCCAGGCTACCACCGATGACTTGCTGCCTCTCTGACATAAATTCTTTATGAAATAAAAAACGAAGAAGGCCGCTTTGCCTCCTCTTTCCACCTTGGGTGCTGTTCGTTTTTGTTGCTGCTGTGTGCATGGGCTAGTTTTATCCCCCCCGACAATAGAACAAGCCATGTTAGGGGGCAAAGGGAGCCAGACACACAAATAAGGCCTCGGGTGGTTTGTTCTCAGGCGTCCAGTGACCATTTGGTGCCTGGACAAGGTGCGCCTAAAATGCTTTTGGGAACAGAGGAATCGATACAGCCAAGGGAGGAAGAGGAGCTGCCCAAGAGGGAATCCCAAATGGGCTCATTTTTGGTAGGGAGAAAAATGGGTGAGTTGTCAAATTTCACTCGTGACTCTTCATGGCCAAAGAAGCTCACTGAACAGCTTGATGTCTGCTACTTACAAAACCCTCTTGTCGGTAGCCAGGAGCGACATTCCCAGGGTTGCCTTTGGCTGAACTCACTTGGCTCCTGCTCACTTCTAGGAAACCTCAGGAGCAGCCAATTTAGACCCCTCTCCTCCATAGCTATCCTTACATTCCCTCTTCTGTTAATACTTGTTCCTTGAGAGATCTACACATCACATTTCAGGTTTCCCCCAGTCCCTGTCTTTAAATTTCCACCAGCATCTCCTTCCCATTCTTCCGGCTGACTGTACTCTGCGCACTGTGCCTTAAGCTAGCAAGGCCTATTGTTTGTGTCTCTCAGGACTGCTACCTTCCTAAGCATCCCAGAGAGGCACCCTGTTCCTCAACCCCTCTCAGCCATTCAGTCCTCTTCTTACCTCATCTCTCTAGCATATATCTCACCCACACTCAGCACCTGGCAGTCCGTGAATGGATCTGGCACTTCAGTGGAAGCGGCAGGCCAGGAATGGGGAATGTGGTGCTGTCCAGGTTTTGTTGGACTGCAACTCATACTGACCATCATCTCGGCTACGCTGGCTGGGGCTTGAGGGAATCTGGCAATAGTTGGGGGGGGGACAAATTGTCCCCAACCACAGCTGGCGGACTAGAAATGGTTGCTTGAGGTGAAGTAGCAATTGGCACCCCCCACCTTCCAGCACATGGACAGGTAGTCCATGTTATTTTGGTATTTAAGGCAGAAAATCCAGCAAGCACCTTTTGTCTAGCCTTGGGTGTAAAGTCATAGTAGTAGTAGCAGCAGCACATTAAATAAACATTACCCTTTCATGACAACCCAAACCAACTCAGACCAATGGGGCTAATCCTACAATTAGGTGCTGGGCAGAGTCTGCCTACTTTCCATGCTCCGTGGGACACAACGTGTACCTCAATGGAATTCAGTAACAGTTAAGTCAGAGGTCCTTAAATCCAGGCAGCCAAGACAACCCCTGGTGCTGGGTCGGTGGGTGGGGAAGAACCCATTGAGTGGGTTGGTGAAGAAAGACAGGAGCGGTTTCTACACGCCCGTCTCCTCCAATCTATGCCTTTCTCTCCAGAGCTGGCTTAGGGAAGTTGGAGTCCAACACATCTGGAGGGTGCCAGGTTGGGAAAGGGAGATATATGAACTCTTACAACACACACACACACAAACAAATGCCCCTGTGAACAAAGATGACTGAATCAGCAGTGCAGTCCAGGGATGGTCAGGGTTTGCTTTAGTAAGGGACCTGCGTGATCTGAAAGGTTGCTACCTCTGCCACTGTGGACAGAGGCAGCAACCCTTCAGGACTGCTGATCAATTCCACTGTGGAAAGGCTGCCTTTCTCGTAACCGCTGGAGGCTCTGGAGGAGGGAGGGGTGGGTGGGTGGGAGAGGTGTTTACGATTTCATAATTGCTTTGGCAGGGCCCTAATAAGTTTGGCAAACGAAGCTGCCAGCCACACACCCCTCTCTGTGCCGTCTATCAGGCCCTTTGATGCGCCGCCGCTTGGCTAGGCAGTTGGCATGGAACGAGGCAACGATGTACCCGCCTCCAGCACTGAAGCTGCAATAGGTGCCAGGAAAAAGGTGGGGTAATCTCAAGAACAAGAGATTTTTCTTCTTCGTCTCCCCACCCACCTGCATCACCACCAGTGGGAAATATTTACCCTTTGGCTTTTGCTATTCAGGTCTGGGAATGAATACCAAAAGGCCTGTGCCCTCAAGCCCAGCGGAATTGGGTAAAAAGGAATGACTGGGAGATTTCAACAATGTCTTTTTTCCCCCTCACGCCTAAATAGTGAATATGATCAGAGCTGGTATCTGCCCACCCTGCCTGCCTCCTGGTTGAGGAGAGCTGATCATCTTGATATTCTGTTTTAGGAGACAGAATATCAGGCTTGGATATGGCGGTGTCAACAACGTAGACCAGTGGTCCCTAAACTGTGCCCTTTAAGAGATGTTGGACTTCAGCTCCCAGAAGCCTCAGCCATGTTGGCCAATAGTCTGGGATTCTGGGAGGTGAAGTCCAGAATCCCTTAAAGGGCACAGTTTGGGGACCACTGATGTAGAGTGGTCTTTAATCAAAAGACAGACTTAACTGTAGGTATACAGTGTATTTTGTCTTTTTGATTCCTTTGTTTTGTAATCCGCCTTGATTCCGCAAGGAAAAGGCAGAATATAATATAAATGAAACGTATTATTAAGTATATACGGTACATACATTCAAATCTCCACTTGGCCACCTTCCTTACATTAACCAAATTTTCAGGGTTGTTGGATGGAGCAAATGGTGGGGTTGGGGAAAGAACATGTTGCCCTGAACAACATGGAGGAAAGGTAGGCTAGAAAGGTAGGCCTGAGAAACAGAACCAGGCTATTTCTTTGTTTGCTACACTGTCCAAAGTCCCTACAAAAAGCCATCTGTCGATTTGTAACTCAACAGACTTTTAGAGACATGCCATATGTCTTCTATGTGGAAAATGGATCCTGTAAAGAAGGATGGCTACACAGGATACCCCTCCCCAACAATTCTGGAAGAAGAGATTGTGTCCCTCTGCCATTACTAGGCATGTCCAGGAGCACGTCCCCATGTACTCTTACCTACTTGGGAGCAATCTGTTTGGGACACCAACATATACCGTCCAGGGAGTGCAATGTTGTTTTTGGGTATTTTTTGGGGAGGAGAAGGAAATGATCACTTGGTGTTAAGAGCCTACCTGCAACCCACCACCAAGTTACACCTGGTCAGAGGCTTACCTAGCCTGCCGCACTCTTCCCGCTTGGTGAAGTACTTAAAGCCGTTGGCTGCCCTCCTCTCTGCCTTCTCATGCTTCTTCACATGCCAGGGGAGCTTGGTGGTGATGTTGGTCACAAAAAAGCAGCCAGGACGAAGGCAGTGGTAATGCCCTCGCATGCGGAACTCACAGTGCTGGAATGGAAAGTTGGGGGTCAATGAGTCCCATCATTGTGACAGGTGGCACACTCACCATTTAGTTTTCCCACCTCGATTTCTGATCTGCTGTCCTGCCCTCTTTTCTCATTTCCTCTCTCTTCGCCCCAGACTGACATGATGCCGATGCCCCTGTTTTTGCCCTCACCTGGTTTGGACAAAGACACTGCAGGGAGTAATACGCAAACTGGTCTCGGACATTCATCAGGTTGTTGTTGGGGTTGATGTGGTCGAGGCAGTGGGACTCTGCTTTCCCAGAGGTTTTGCACACATACTTGCAGTTCCCAAAGAGACAGTGGAAGTGGAACTTGTTGGCATACTTGCAATCTGTTGCCAGACAGGGATCGCTGGGGAAATGAGGAGGGAAAAAAGAGGCAAAGTCAGTCTCTCTAGCCAGGTCCTGCTCCTCTTCCCTTCACTTTAATAGTTCTCACCGGAGAGCTGGGCCCTGGCATGAGGAGCGGCTATTGGACAAATGCAGGCAGACTGGAAATTTAGGTCAAAAAAACTGACCCCAAAAACCTGAGTCGACTTATCCATGGGTCAATGTAAGTGCTGTATCTTAAGTCTTATTTAAAAGAAGTAACCATAATCTCCTGGTGGGAAGCAAGAGTATCATATGTGAAGCACCAACCCCCTCTACCCTCTCATCCATCCAGTCTTAAAAGTATGCACAAAGAGTTATGTCTGATGGACTTTTCTAACTTCTTTGACATTGTTTTGCTCATCATTTAGGAAAGTGGTCCTCAAACTGTGCCCTTTAAGAGATTTTGGACATCAGCTCCAGAAGCCTCAACCATGTTGGCCAATAGTCCAAAATCCCTAAAAGAGCACAGTTTGGGGAACACTGCTTTAGATCCTTTGCTATGTGCCCCTAGATTTTATCCTTGACTTATCCATGGGTCATAGCAAAATCCATAATTTTGGTCCCAAAACCTTCCCTCGACTTATACATGAGGTCAACTTATAGTTGAGTATATATGGTAGGTTTCTGATGGTGGAAGTGTGTGGCATTCGAGGGGCCTAATGTGAACCCAAAGCTTGCCACATTTGACCCCCACCTTAAAGCTAAGAAAGAAAGAGACAGCGAGAACATATAAACATTGCTATTTCCCTGCCAGCCAAGAGTACCCAAGAAACCACTCACTTCTCCTGGAACTGGAGAAACCCGGGTTTGACCTGAGGCTTGGCGTTCTCCAGGGATGTAGTTGCCAAGGGGGACGTGGCCAGGTTAGGCACTGAGGCAGGGAGCTGAGACATGGTGGAAGCCAGTTGTTTCCAGGCAAGGAGCGTGGGCGCCGAGGGGACAGTCACCGGATTTGGAGTGAGCAGATCCGGGCCAGGGGCATTCACCAGGGTGGCAGCAGCAGCAGAAGACGTGGGTGGAGATGAAGGGGCTAAGGAAGTCTTGGTCTCCGCGGCGGTTGGGAAAGAGAGTTCGGAGTTCCCTTTCACGGCACCACCGTCGGTGCGGAAGTGGAAACTAGCGGCAGAAGGGAAGAGGGAGAGAGAATGTATGCATTGATTGAACATTAGGCAACATCACTGGGCTCATTCTTATGCCCTTCATATCTGAAAGCAGATGTGCAACCATCCATCTATCTCTCGTTCCGAATAAGGCTCGGCTCAGGCTCTTAATAGTGGAGGGTAGGACATAACTGACCCAAAAAACCTGAATTGACTTATTCATGGGTTAATATAAGTACTGTATCTTAACTCTTATTTAAAAGAAGAAACCATCTCCTGGTGGGAAGCATGATTATAATATGTGAAGCAGGTGCTTACTTGGTTTTGGGAAGAGTTTTTGACTATCATGTTGTTCTTCCTTTTTTGAATATTAATTTTAACTTTAAAAAAAATACAAGTTGTGTTTGTGTACAGTTATCCACAAAAAATGCCTCGTTTATTTCTCAAAGAGACAAAAGTACTGGTGCTTTTTGATATTATACAACCTCTAAGATGGCTTAAATTACCCCCCTCTCCCTTTTGTCAAATGCCCCATTCATAAGAAAAGGATCTGTGTTGTAAGTACTGGGAAAGGCATAGATCAGTAAGACATACTGTATATACTCATGTATGAGTCTAGAGATTTTAGTTAAAAAATTGGTCCCAAAAACCAAAGTCATGGTCCACCTCCCTAACTGACCTCTTTGTTGTGCAAATGGCCAAAAGATCACCATGGGAGGGTTCATTGTGCACTGGGTCCCTGGCGAATCCACTTACTTGGCGTGCTTGATGGCTCCATCCAAGGTGCTGAAGAGGGCTCCACATTCCTCCACTACGCAATGGAAATGCACTTTATGGAGGAAGTCACACTGGGCGTCACAGAAGTCCTTGGTACCAAACCTGCCAAAATGGAGACATAAGCTCAGACCTTAACCGCGAAGGATGAGAATGAAGAAGTACCAAACTGGACCATGGGTGCATCTAATTTGTTGTCTGCTCTGACCAGCAACAACTCTCCAGGGTTTCAGGCAGAAGTCTACAACAGCCGTGCATGAACCTCCAAAGCCTACATCTTATGCCTAAGCAATGGTTCCTCCCCAAATCCCATAAGCGGACGTCAGCACTTCCTAAGGCAAGGGCAGCCTCCTTTGGTTCTGTTCTCCACCCCGAGAACAAGACATTGCCAGCTAGAAGAGCTGTTGCAGAGCTGCTGGTTACATTCGCTTATCTGGAATAGCTGTCAGTTGGCTTTGAACCCAGGAGACAAGGACGGGTGCTCACTTGTGCCAAAACATAATGGCCTGACTGATCAAACCGATACCGGATGACAAAAGGAGACATGCTAGACTGGAAGGGAACCAGGATTTCATTCCACAGGAGTGTCAATCTTTTAATTAACCGTTTGGCTTTGAATCGGTCCAATTTGAATACATTTACATACTGGAAAACAGTGAAGGTGTCCTCTTTTTTAGGTGGAAGGAGAAGATCCTGGAGAAGAGGGACAATTTCTTCAACTTGTGCGATAAATTAATGCCACCGTTTAGAAAGGAAAAAGCTATTCCTGGGTAATACTAATTTTTTCATCATATATGGAATCCATTTCCTGCTACTGTTTGAATAAAGGCTAGGCCAAAATTATATTGTGACTCTGAGATACAAGACCAAAATGGCTCCAAAATACTTTGATGGCCAAGGACCAAAGTACTTTGGTACATGCAAGCCACATGGCAATTTGAAAAACAAAACAATTAATAATAATAATAATAATAATTATTATTATTATTATTATTATTATTATTATTATTATTATTATTTTCTTATATAAAGGCTGCAGCCTTTTTTCACAACAGAACAACACAATCCTATCAAAGCCATGTCTGGGTTCAATGGGACTTACTCTCAAGTAAGAATATATAGCAGCACAGGCTTAGTATCATCCTCAAAGGCAAGCTCTCTTAGCTTTGGATAAAAGCCAGAAGGCATCTTTAAATGTCCTTTCTTATTAAATTTTGTATACTACGAAGAGAGATGGCATGTCTAGGATCTGAACATTTGTTCTAAGGGAGGACTCAAAATCCCTGCTCCAACATTATTATTATTATTAAACAGTGTTATTTCAGGAAATGATATCCCTCTTTGCATGAAACGGCAAAGAAATACGAAGAAACGGCTTTGGGGTTCTAGAAGAGCGGAGGATCTTTCTGGATGAAGGGAATGGCTTATTAGAAACTGGGTGGAAGGAAGGATGTAATTCATCTGGCTCCTAAGTAAGGCATCGCAGGAGTGTCTCCTGTGTTTTCCAGTTGGCGCGGGCGCGCACAACAACACATGGGCCAGGAATGGGTGGAAGGGCTGTAAACAAAGGGAGAATGACAAATGACAAGTGGCGATCTGGGGGTGGGAGCCAGTGGGTCCTGCCAAGGAAGAGACCAGCTCCAGCAGAGCTCACTTAACATCTTCATCCGTAACACCGGAGAAGGTGTAAACAGCCAGGTGAATGGCATTCGCCACTATATCAAACCAATCTCCTCTCCCCTTCTACACAGGCTTCCTCTTGGGTCCCACCTGCGCAAGTACATCTTCCAGGGCTCAGAGAGTTTCTCTTGGACGAGAGCCTTCACGGTTTTGCCCAGGTACTGCGTCGCATCTCCTCCTCCGGCCCCTGCCTGGCTGCCATCTGCCTCTACCTTCAAGGCAAGAAGGTTGCCTAGGTTGGGATTGCTCTGAGACATCTGGGGAGAGAAAAGAGATGCTGTGGGTAAGAGAACAGAAACCACTGGGATTATCTGAGAGGTAAAAGGGAAGGGAAGGACTGGGCTTCAGCGACCGAGCCAAATGCAGTATGTGGATTTGGCCAAGGAAAGGCTGAGTTCAAATTCTGCATCAGTGGCATTACTTGGTGGTTGTTAAGTGAGGCCCTGACCACTACACTGGCAAAAATTAAGTTACTAAGTTCACCTGCAGTTTGTTCTAGTTTAAAGTGATGATACTGAGCCTACCTTCCTCCCACACTTGCGTACTACTCTCCCTTCTGCTCATGAGGCCAAAGAGGAAAGTCTGGAAGCTTCTCTTTTTAGCTACCAATGGCTCCTCCTGTTGCCTAGGCCTGCTTTGAATGCTTTTCAATGAGCCAACATCAGAAACCATGGTTTGAAGTTGAATTGTTTTCACCTAACCACAACTGCTAATCCCAGTTTGTCACTCCAGAAAATACGCCGCCATTCGCGACGAGTGAAAGCTAAATAAAAGAGACTTTTAAAAAGCAAAACCTACCCTTAAAACACCTGCATGTTCAGAAGAGGGAAGCAAAATGCAGAAACAAGACAAATGGAACGAAGTGCTAAAAGACACAACTGAATAGCTAGCTTTGGTGGGATGGATCTAGGGAGGCAGGGAGGGAAAAGGGAGAGGGAGAGCATCAAGCAAAGTCGTGTTGTCCTTTCTGGAGGGTTGGATCTCATGCGCAGAGCTTAGGGGAAGCAATGGCGATGCCTGGAAACTGCATCAAGCAACAGGGTCCCGCAGGCTGGCTTTGAGGATATCCAGACTGGGAATGCAGCTGACTTGGGGAGGCACAATTAATTTAGCCAAACTAGTCTTTATCATGTACAAGGCTCCATATGGATATGGATATGAAGGAGAGAGAGAGAGTTGAGTACATAACAATGCATCTAAGAGCAGCACTGAGAGCAGGATTATGGTACAAAAGCATGCAATTTAAGATTCTGGGTCAAAACGTTGGACATTTTTCCTCTCTGCATTTATAATAATAATAATAATAATAATAATAATAACAACAACAACAACACTGCCACCCCTAGAAATCTGTTAAGATCTATAAGCAGAATTAATAACGGCAAGAGAAAGAGAAGTTGCCTGGTGCAGAGATGGGAAACAACAACAACAAGGAGGGCCCCCCTGTTTCTAAAGGGACAGGAGGAGGAGGAGGAGGAGGAGGAGGGGAAGCGTGTGTCAGAGGCGGCGATATATTTCTCCAGCCAGTTCATTAAATTAATTCGTAAGCAGTGGCTCTGAAATTATACCCGATGAAAAATGGTCTCAAAATTTAAATGGTACAAACTCATCTTATTAGAGGGAAAACATTAAAAAAACAAACGCGCCCCCCCTCCCCTCCCGACCTCGCCAGCGCGGCTTTAATTTCTCTTGGTGGGGGGAATGAAAGGCCCTTGATGGATGGCTCTTACCTTATTCATAAGCGAGGATAAAAGAGATGTATTTGCCGAGACTGTGTGGCCATTTGATTCATTACTGAAACACACAAACCAACAGGGTTTAGTTAAGATGTGCATTGGGGGACGGCAATTAATCCTCCTTCCATACCGCCCCCACATCCCACCTGCTGCATCCGAAGGACAGAGACAAAACCCACTCTCCCACCCACCAGGTCAAGCTTGCTAAGCAAGCCTGGAAAGTAAGGGCCTCAAGACCCTGTCCAGATCTAAGTGTATGCTCCTGCTTCTTGCATTCACAAGCCAAGCAAGTGTCTCTTTCTCTTTGTCCACATAGTTCAACGCCTTCCTTGTTCCTAGCTTTGGCAGTACTCTAATGGATTAATGAGGAACGGCGGATGCCTGAAACAAAGCTGGTGGAAGCTGAAGAACCCATTGCACAGATGGAACCCATCTTCCAGAAAATCTAAACCTTAAGACCACCTCTGCCCAACCATGACTCCAGACCACATCTAAGAGAGCAGGAATGGGGATGAGATGAATGAGAGGACCATGCTGTGGCCACTACAAATGTAGCACATGGTGCTTGCTCCATGGATGCTTGGAGACCATGCTCAAGGGGTGATGATCCGGCCTTAAACATTATGGTTGGAATCAGAGGAAACAGAAGACAGCCTACTTTCCACACTCAACACAGGAAGATTTAGGAAATTGCAATGAGGCATCTGAATTTGTCACCCTAGAAACAGTTTAGACAGCCAACCTGGTGTATGTGATGTGAGTGTTGGACTAGGACTCTAGGAGGACAAGGTTCAGATCCCCACTTGGCCATGGAAATTCATTGAGTGAAGTCACACTCTCTTGGTTTCAGTCTATGCCAACCCTCTTCTGAATAAACCTTGCCAAGAAAGGTTGCCTTAGGGTCACCATAAATTGAAGGCACACAACTATAAGAGCTGGTGTGTGTGTGTGTGTGTGTGTGTGTGAACTAGTGGGCCTCCAGTTATTGTTGGATTCCCAACATCCATCAGCCGTAGTCAAGACAGCCAGAGGTGAGGGATGGTAGGAGTTCTGATCCAAGAACATCTGGAGGGCCACATGTTGCCCAACATGCGACAGAGTCCCCTTCTCTCTCCCTTCCTTACCCATGCTCCTTCACACTCAGGTCCAGGCTGTGTTCCTGCAGGGACTCTGGGCCAGGATTCTCCGCTGCCTCCTGTTTAATCGGAGCTGGGTTAAACCGTCCAGGAGTTGGCTGCCCATTCCCTGTGTTGCAGAGAGAAGGAACAAGAGTGGGGTAAAAACCGCCAAGTTTTAAGTAAGCGAACCAAGCAAAGGAAATCAACCAACAAGAAAAAACCTCAACAATCACAAATAATACACGAGAAAGTTGCACGGAGGGGGTGGCGCACGGCAAAAGTCAGGGAGCGGCCTGGCTTTGCTGGTCAGCGTTTATTGCCGGCTTGACGTGATCGGTTCCGACATCCAGCCCGGCGTGGAAATTCTTCAAGTGATAATTATTGCAAAATTATGTCAAAGTTGTCCAGGCTACGGGCCCTTTAAAGGAGAAGGGCGGAAGGAGCGAGGGGGAGATCCGATGCTCCGCGCAACCTGTCATAACTAATTTGCGGGGCTGCCTCTTAAGCGTTTATTAAAGACTCTGTTAATGCTGAGGCGATGTGGCAGCTTTAGACTGCTAGTCAAGCCCCCTTTCCCATTCCCCAATCTCGACGTTGCCTTGGCGACCGCGCCGGCCGTTGCACTGAGCATGCCCAAAAGGAACATCTGCTGGGTCAGGTCGATCGAAACTGACAGCCAATCAGATTGGTTCAAACCACGCGACCTCTCCCCCCCACATCACGCCGTCCCAAAACCGAGGGTGCCCACAGTCGGGGCTTGGCGTTTGGGCACCTCCTCCCACCAACGCGTTTTCATGGAGGAAATTTCATTTACAAGGGGAAAGGAAACGTCGCGGGTTCCAAAAAAGAAGGGAGGAAATACGCCCACAAAGTTAAGAAAAGAAAAAAAGAACTGAAACACACGCAGACAGAGAAAAGGAGGAAAAGATGGCAAGAGGCAAAAGTTGCTGACAGGAAGATGTCCGCCGAGCTTTCATCCACAATCCCCAAGTGACTAAAATATTAATTTACCCGGAGGCACTACAGCTGACGGTGAACCGCTTCAGACAGAAAGTGGCGTTTTATTAAAAAAGAAAAGAAAAACAGTCCCCTCCGTGACCTCTCTCTCTTTCTCTCTTTTCGGAAAGACCTCCCTTGCTCGCAGGAGGGGAAGAAAGGAAGGCAAAATATGATGAAGAAAGGGGTTTATCCAAACTTTTTCGTGGAGTTGCCCTGCCTCCTCTTCTCCGTCATTCTTTGTTCAGCTGGATTTTGAAGGACGGCAAATCAAAAATCTTTCCAAGTCAACCCTGATTGTTATTTTGACACTTCCAAACTGCAGTCCACTTGCAAGTTGTATACAAATGTTAAGCAAGCCAATGTGGCGCAGTGGTTTGAGCGCTGGACCACAACTCCAGGAGAGCAAAGTTTGAATCCCTCTCAACCTGCTTGGACAAGGAGCACTTAGCCTCAGCACTTAGCCATGGGAGCCTTGCCCTCCCCAAACAAGCCTTGCCAAGAAAACCCTGCGATACCTTAGGGTTGCCCTAAGTCAGAAACGACTTGAAGGTACAGTACAACAAACAACTCTGTCAAAGACTACATGACCCATCACCTCTTAAGCTAGAACCTAAGGGAGTGGGTCCCAAAAGGTCCCAAAACTGATAGCGTTTCCTGGCACTGCCAAATCAGATTGGCTTCGTAATCTCCGAGATTAGCTGAAAACGGCACTTTGGATCAGTTTTCCACCATTCTCCTCTAAAAACAGGCTGGTGCGGCTTTAAGATTTCTGCATATCTTTCTGCTCACTTGAAAATAAAAAAGTAGGACTCTGCAGCTGGGCTGGGAGCAAAGACAGTAGTCGGATGGGAAAGATGCTGTGTGTTTCAAAGCAAAACCTGCTTTCTATCTGGGCTGCTGATCTGAAAGGCAGGTAAAAGAACAAGGAGTTCTCTTCCTCTGTTTCCTTGAACCAAAGTTCAGAACAGGTTTTTTCGTCTCCCTCCCCACAACCAGGAACCGCAAACAACCTTGGGCTGGATCCCGGTTCAGGTGTGTACAACTGGGCAGGCAGAAAGGGACTCCTTGGCCTCCTTCACCCTGAAATCACTACTGAAAGGTTTGAGTGCGATACAGTGGGAAGGGGGATATCCTCAAATTCGGCAGAGGCACCTTCTGCAAACCCAAAACTTGGAAAAACAAATCCACAGTTCATTCAATTGTATTTAGTATCTCAATATAGTACTCCAATACATTGGACTACAATGCTTCCCTTTCTTCCTCACCCATGGGATTTTCAAATCTCAGCCAAAGGCTGCCCTCCTTCTCTGCCTGGATCTTGGTTGAACTTGGAAGAGAGTTGGAACTATGCGTCTTACCTGCCTCCACAGCCACCGAGGGCTTCAGCGCTGCCGCCGCCAACCTGGCCATCATGGGTGAAATCAAGCCTTTGCTGGCAGAGATCCTTTCCATTATGGAGGCCGCTGGAGTCGGCGAAGAGGTGGCCCCTGCCTCGCCAGAACCTGAGATGGCCTGGGAAGGGGAATTGGCAGAGGAAACTGGGTTGGTGCTAGAAGAGCCGGCGGCTATTAAGCCAGTGGAGGTGGTGGGTAGCGGAGTGGAGACCCGGCCAGGGAGGATGGGAAAGTAGGAACCCGCCGTTCCGGGGAGGGCCGCGTTGGAAAGGGCTAGGGCCAAGGGGATATTGCTCGGAAGGGCTTGGGAGAGCAGGCCGGGGATCTTTGAAGCCGAGGGCATGCTGTTGATGGTTTTGTTGGAGGTCTGCGCGGTGGCGAGTTCAGCCGCAGAAGAGGGCGTGCCGGGGACGATCAAGGAGACGGAAGACTGCTGACTAGTAGGGGAGGCACTCAGGCTGGAGTTCTTTGAGCTCATAGCGGAGAAGTCAATGAGGTCGTCGTTGCTGGATTCCTCCTGGTCATTCTCCTTGGCTCCCAGGAGGGAGGCGGGCAGCCCCAGGACACCAGAGCTGCGGATGTGTCGGCGTTCGTGTTTGCGCTTGTGGGAGGTCATCTGGCTGGTGGAGGTGAAGGTGAAGCCGCAGCCGGGCCGGATGCAATGGAAGTGGTTGGTGGCTTTGCTGTAGACGCAGCCCTCGTATTTGCACTCCTCGTACTTGTAGAACTTCTTGAAGCCGTCCTTGGCATAGGCGTCATCCTTGATGTGGTAGCTCTTGTGCTTCTCGATGTCGCACTTGTTCTTGAAAGTGAACGTGCAACCAGGCCGCCTGCAAGAGAGAAAGTAACGGATCAGGTCTCCGACTTCCACTTGCCTCCCTGTAGGATGCTAGGAGCCAAACCCCAATGTATATAGCAACCCCACATATCCAAAAACCCAACAGGCTGGGGACTCTTGACATCATTCAGCCTTTACTTGGCTGACTTAGAAAGACCATTGGTCTTTGTAGCTCAGTATTGTCCACATTTTTCTTTTCCTCAGACTTCTTGGACAATAGCTTCCAGCAATTCCAGCTAGTATGGGAGTTGCAGGCAGCCCCACACACCTAGGAAGCTGGCTTTTCTACACTAACTGGCAGCAGCCCTCCAGTTTTCCAGACAGCTGTCTTTCCAGCCCTACCTGAAGATGCTACGAATTGTATGCAGTTGACCTTGTGAATGCAACACAGGGGCTCTGCCCTTGAACTAAGGCTCAGATGAGGGAAGATTTTATTTTTCACGGCAATAATTAAATAGCTGTTTTATCTGAGAATCATACTTTTATCTTACAAAAAGATTTTTCATTGCATTTTTAAAGTGCCAGAGGTGGATTTAATGCAAGGTTCTGTAACCACAATGGCTTCCCCCAGTGCCACCCTTGGGAGGCGAGAGGGCTGGGGATGACGGGGGGAGAGACTGGCCCATCGGGTGGCAAAAGGAGGCAGTCTCCTGATGGTTAACTATTTTGGCCACATCCTTCCTGTGCCTGAAGACTTTCCCTCCCTTTTTCTGATTTGTAATGGGATTTTATGCTACACCAAAACCACTGCCATTGTTGTAATTGACAACAACAATTTTAGAAATTCCCTCTTTGACACTCCAAAACTAGAATGTTTGCATTCACAATGGTCAGGCTATATGCCCCTTTCTGTCCCTTGCAGACTAGAAAGCAAATGACAAATCCTGCATGTGTGAGTGAGTCATCAGAGTATTCAGATTGCCTGATGCTACTGCAAGAGTCTCGGGGGAATAAAACAAACACTGTATGGGATAACAGGACTCAGAACCCATTCACCAGCATAACTGTAGGCCAAAAAGTAATTTTTCCAAGCCCTCTTTCAGATGATACTGGGTACATCTGTAAAGCAGGCAAAAAGTTTGCTTAACTCTCACTGGCTTTTGACATTTCAAGGATCCTGCTTCATCCCACGGTGGGACTTTGGCACACTCTTGTTTTCCTGGGCTGCCTGCCTACATTTCCCCCCCAAATGGTCAAATTTGACTTGATCCCATAAATTTCCTTTCCCTCTGCAATGAAGGAAAACAAAGTAGTTTTAAGAGTCTCCAGGTTGAGCTTGTGTCCACATTTATGGACCTAATTCTAGCAAAGTGGAGCACTGTTGCCTTTCTGCTTTGCAGTCCTAGCCCTCACAGCTGCCAAAGAGGAGCTGTGGGTAGGCCTTCTTGTCCCTTTCCATGGCTAATGTTTGCCACATCTATACTTTGTGTTCTTTCCTCTCCAGCGCATGCTCTGGGACGACTGGATGAAGGAATGAGGAAAGGACTGGCCAAGGAGCCGTCTTTTTTCCGTTGGAAGGGAGCTCACCTGCAATGGAAGTGGGTGGTCTTCTGCCCATAAAACTGGCAATCCACAGTCCCACAGTCTTCGGTGGCCCGGAACCGCTGGAACCCGTCATTAATGAGCTGCGTGTTTTTCTTGTGGAAGTTTTCATGGGTCATGACATCGGAGGTGCTGGTATAGACTTTGTTGCAGCCCACCTGTGGAAGAGATGATGCAGGAGGTGGATAAGCAGAAGAAAGGATGGAGGAGAGGAAGGTGGAGAGAGTGAGATTTTTATAGCGTGGCGGTATCATCATCGGTTGCTTCTGAATTTGTACATTCTAAATGGAGGTTGGGTGTGTCTCTGTGCGGAATCTACTAATGGTACATATCCTTATAAGACAAGATAAGGAACCTCTGAATCTCCAGGTCTTTTTGGCTGGGTCTCATCAACCTCATGTAAGGGATTCTGGGAGCTATGTCCAAAACATCTGGAGGACCAAAAGTTCCTCATGAGAGTGAATGAAACCACAACATAAGGAGGGGAACATTTGGACGACTTTTACACAGTCATCCTAATGGACCATTTAGTCCAGGACTGCCTGCTCTGACTAGCAGCTGATCTCTCAGGTTCCGGGTGGAGAAAGTCTCTCACACCCCTTGAGAGCTGAAATGTTTCTTAATCTGAGATTACAAGGATTGATGCTGGGACCTTCTGGGTGCAAGGACAGTGATCCTCCAAGGCTACACTCCTTGATCCCAAAACAGTGTCTGGAATCAACATGGAAAGGAGCAGGGATGGACATAAAACTATGGAACATCCCACTTGAAGGAGAGAAAAAGGACAGGCTGTCAACTGTTGATAGGACTTAATCTGTTTTGGGTGAGTTCCTTTTTAGCCTGCTGTAATTGCTATGGCAATTAAAGTGGATTCATAGTGCTGTTACACGGGTGGGCAAGAACCAGTCTGTAGGTGGCATGCAGCCTCTGGACCCCACTTTTGTGGCCCTTGAAGCCTACCATCAGTCCCCCAAAGCCCCACAACCTACATTTAAAAGGAAAAAAAGGATGCAAATTGCAGGCAATTTCTCCCCCTCCAAACCACACAGAAAACCCCTGAAATGTGTGAGAACGCATAAAATACACAGACTGCCACATGCACCCACACAGTGCCCAGTATCTCTGATCTCCTCTGCAGTCCCTCTCAAATCACCATTTTGAGAGGGACTACAGAGGAAAATGGAAGCATTTGGGCATGTGTGTGTGTGTGTGTGTGTGTGTGTGTGTGTGTGTGTTGCAGCCCACAAAGGAAGGATTGGGGGAATTGGCTCCTTGCCTATAGTTGCAGCATAAAAGAACCCCAGTGCAAAGTAGCAGCTGTGTGTAATAGGCAAGGTGGCAAAGGCTGTTGCTCCCAGAAGCTCCTCTGGCTGCATGGAGAGGACAGTGAGAGGCCACCTGAGCAAGCTGGCTAAGGAGACACAATACCCTCTTGCCACCCACCTGCTCTTTAACTTGGCCACTGGCTTTATTTCAAGCCTGCATGGAGGCTGCGTGAGGGAGAAGGAATGCCGCAGACCTACCTCCCTTTCCCCCCTCGCCCGCCCCGCTCTTCCCGGGCAAAGTGGGCCGATTTGCCATATTGAGTAAAATTCCAGTGGAATCTGACAACGCTGTCATGCCCGCCGAGCGCCTTTCTCCCCTCCCTCCTCAGCGTCGGGTGCCAATGCCTGCACCGTCTCAGAAGTGAAGCAAACCAAAACATTGCCCTGCACCTCTGTTCCAGTTCAACTTGGGTTGATTCAAGGAGGCAATAGCAAAACATTTAACAAACGCCCAGAAAAGGGCGAAAGAGGAGGGAAGGGGGGGAGGAGGACCAAGCGCAGGGAAGAGAGGAGAGATCCAAACCTATTTCCAAGAGAACAAGGGCCTCTTTCTAGCCTGACACCTTGAGAGAAGACAGACCCCAGAGCGGTGTTAAAAGGACAAATTAAACAAAAAACTCCTCGTGAATAATTCCCAACGGGGCGCTTTGTGTGAAAGCATGAAAAATGTCCATCGGTATAAACAACTAACTGAATTTTGTCCATGCCAATTATGGACATAAGGTGTGGGGGGGCGGAGGGCCCTCGCGAGGCCCATGGCACAAATAGTGCCGTTTCCGAGAGATTTGCTGTAATTGGGAATCTGTGATGTTTGGACACCTTTCTTCTTAACATGGGCATTGGCTCCAGACACACTTTGAAACATTTCTCTCCCTCTGAAAGGGACCTTTTGCACATCAACTTATGGGATGCTCAGTGGTGGATCCTGTTTTTGGGGTACAGATAGGACAAGTTTTGGGTGAGTAGGGGGTGATCTTGTTGTACACTGAGAATACAACACATTATACACTCCAAATCTAAAACTTAAAAATATTAGGGGATGGCTGGTAGGCTGGGACCTCCATAATCTCCCCAAGGAAGCCTGAAATGTTTCCTCCAAAGTCCACCCAGGCACCGAAAAACTACATTAGGTAGAAATGAGAATACAAATGGGACTATCCTGATGCTACTCTTGTTGCGTGTCTTGTCGCTTCCAACTCTAGGGTGGATACACATCATTGGGTTTTCTTGGCAAGACTTCTTCAGGGGGGTTTGCCACTGCCTTCCTCTGAGGCTGAGAGAATGTGACTAGCCCAAAGTCACCCCAGTGGGCTTCCAAGGCCAAACGGGGATTCAGATATGCCTAAAGATGGAGGGGTCTCTCCAAAAGCACTAGTAGATGCAAAGGACAGCTGTCTTGCATCCAATGGTGCAGCTTCCCTCTTATAGTTTTGCCTGAAGAACAGCAGCTTTGCAAATCTTTGGCTGGCAGTGCCCAAAGAGAAGTATTTTAGCCCCACAAATGGCTGGCTTTCGGTACTGTATTTCCCTTACTGCTATGGGCCACCCCACAATGGTCATAACCCTTCTGGCAGAGAGAGAGAGAGAGAAAGCGAGAGAAGAGGGGAAGGGAGCTGTTTTTCCTCCCTTCTTTCTTCTGACACTGGGCTGCTATTAATATTTAATTGGCTTAGCAGCCGGTTACAAAGGGACAAAACCGAAGCTAAAGGGCAGGCGTTGGAGTAGGAAGGTTGTATATCCAGAGAAAGCTGGCAGCAGTTCTGATGGCCTGTTAGGCTTGAGGAAGGGGCACCATGGAGAGAGACCCCCAGAGCTTGACCCTTCCACAACTCCTACAAAGGCTCCACCAGATAAAATCACGGCGGGAGGAATCTAAAGAAGAAAGATGCCCTCTGCTCCAAACCCCGGATCACTTTTCTGCACCCAAGGAAAGTGGTAGGCCTGACATACAGAAAAGGGATAGTTCTTGTTGCCAGGAAAAGTGTGCCTCACAAACCTTTGAGCCACAGGTATGCAAGAATCAATAATATTCCTGACTATGGGGAGCACAAATGTTTCCAAAAATAGTTTTTTGTGGGTTTTTTGGGCCATGTGGCCATGTTCTAGAAGAGTTTATTCCTGATGTTTTGCCAGCATCTGTGGCTGGCATCTTTAGAGATTTTTCTGAAGTCTTTCCCAAGAGGGAAACTCAAGACTTGGCCAGAGTCGGGTTCAGATTTCTCTGAAGATGCCAGCCACAGCTGCTGGCGAAACGTCAGGAATAAACTCTTCTAGAACATGGCCACATAGCCCAAAAAAACCCACAAAAATCTATGGATGCCGGCCATGAAAGCCTTTGACATCACATTTTCAAACATGTTAATTTTACTCATTTTCAGATTGGCCCTTGTTGGGTTGCTCCAGCAGAAAGAAGGTAAATGGCAAAAGGCTACCCATGAGGTGTCACAAATGGTTCAACAGAGAAGAGAACATGGTTCTCACAGAAGTATATGTTCCTGGTGTTATTTAATTCTGAGCCTGTGGGTACACACCATGCAACATCCGTCAGCAACCTTAATGCTGGAATCCTGTTATAAATCTTTGCTAGGGATCTACTCCCTAGTGCTGTAAAGAAGATGGTGGCAGAAAATAATCTTGGTCAGCCCTTTCCTCAGGAATCTCCCATCCTGCCTCTGCCATACCATGCTGCCATGCGCCATGCCTTGCATGTATAGAGAGCCCTGTGGAAACATCTATGCTCCTGACGCTGGTCCTGTGAGTCCTTGCCCGCTCTCCCCCCCTCTGGCCCCGGTCTCAGCAGTGGCAACGGTGGCAAGCAGCCCAGGGCCATTACCTGCATGCAGTGGTAGTGTGTGCTTTTCCCGTTCAGGTGGCACCCATGATAGTAAACGCTGCAGTCGTCCAGGGGGCTGAAGCGCATGAAGCCATGCTGAAGGGAATTGTCCCGCTTCTTGTGCATGTTGTAATGCCGGATCACGTCTTGCTTACTTGTGAATCTCTGGTGGGGAGAGGGAGACGCAGAAGGTGAGGAGTGCCAGAACCGGGCAGGTGGGCCACGGGAAAAGGGCAAGAGCCTGCAAGGGGAAACTCTCCAGCCAAAGTCTAGTCCTCAAGAAGGGCCTGCAACTCTAGAGTGTAAGGGGCTTCCCGGGGCATCAGTGCTACCCTTTTTGTGTTGCTTCTAAGCAAGCACAAACAGGGCGAATGTGGGATGGGAAGCACAAGGCTTTAGACCATTTTCAAAATTCTAAGCCATGAGAGGTTTGGCTTTGGAATTCCTGAAATGGTAAAGAAATACAAGGAACTGGTCTAGCCTAGCAAAAAGGATGGCCATTCTTGGAGGTTTTCCCAAGGTTTTGCATTCATGTGCAAGATGGCTGATCCTTAGTGCAAATATTCAGTTTCCCAAGAAGGAGACTCTAGACTTAGCCAGAGTCAGATTTATTGTCCTGGATGAGGTTGGATCCCATGCCAAATTTAGGTTCC
>NC_056528.1:2520189-2558614 GCF_019175285.1 Sceloporus undulatus | reverse complement strand
CCTTCCTTCCTTCCTTCCTTCCTTCCTTCCTTCCTTCCTTCCTTCCTTCCTCAAAATAAATCCTGATCTGTTTCTATTCCTTTTACTTAACTTGGGGATTTACACAGTAATGCCAAAGACGACCCAAGGACTGAGTTCCCATAGGGATTACGGTGCAGGAATTCTGTTGCCCATCACTGCTAATTTGTGGCCACTTATTACTTATCATTATAACAAATGTATCTTGCTTGTAGGATAATTTGCCTTTGCCAAAACCCTCATGGGATAAGGCATCCTTTCCCTGCTTCTGCTCCTGCACCCCTTGGCTTCTGAGGCCTGACCATAATCCAAGCATCTCCTTCTCTTCTTTAAGGCTCCTGTGTTATTACAGACTGCCTCATCAGACAGGCGCCTCCTTTCTGGCGCAGAACAGTCACTGCCCACATCCCTAGTTCCATCGATCGAAACCCGCGGCCCGTCAGGCTTGGCAGAGCTCAGCCAGTTTCCTTTGCTGTGGTCTCCCAGCCTGGCAGGGCTGGGGCAGAAGCTGCGGCAGTCCTCAGGAATCCCGGCAAACCCCTTAATGCTCGGAGGCCCTAACCACAGAGAGAGCGGAGTCGCACTCTCAGACCTGAGTGCAGGGTAAATAAACACAGCATGTGACAGGGAGCTGGCCTGACAATCCTGTCCTGGCAGCTCTCCCAGCATTTGCAGCCTGGCCCCTGTGCTTTCCTCGACATCTTTCTCCTCCTCCTCCTCCTCCTCCTCTTCCTTCACCACCTGGCTGTCTTCACTAAACCAAACAGCAAGCCCCAGGCAGCTGCCGCTTGGCTCCCTGGGTGTCCTGCTTTGGCGGCGGCTGAACCATCTTGTGGCCAGCTAGGCTGACACCGATTAGCCTCGGCATCCCTCCTGGCTGACTATGCCATTCCCCACAGGAGGTGCCCAAATTCGTGCTTTTTAAGTGGGATTGGCTGGCTAAGGGTCCCCCTAGACTATGTTCTTGCCAGAAGCAGATTCTGTGGATAGGAAGGTGACTCCAAATCCTAGCTCTTGGGGAGGCTGAGGGTGTCTTTTGGCTTCTACAGGTAACCTCTGTGCACATTAGAGTGTGAAGGCCCTACATACACAAACACAGGGATGTGTGTATATATCTCCCACAATACCAAAAGATTTAGGTAAGGTCTACTACACATAGACCATAGACCAATTCGCTGAACCACTTGCCCCCGTGGCGGCTGCCTTGCCTTGTCCTTGGGCAGGCACCTAAATACTGCCATATGCAGGGAGAAGGCCACACACAGCTGGATAAGCTCTGTCTACAATGGGATGCAAACAGCTTTAAATCCAACAGCTCCTGCATCTGGACAGAGGCAGGGAACTCTCATATGCAGAATTTGTAAAAAAAACATTTGCAGCTTATGGGAATGAATGAGTCCTGGGACTCGCCACCTTTGGATCCTTGAGGCACCCAGCAGACGGTGTCCTCAACGCGTCCTGCTTGCAGCATTCACAAGACCACATTCAGCATGGCCCCAGATCCCCTGAAAGAGCCAGTCTGAGGTTGGCAATGCCAGAGAATGGCTGTATTTAAAAGTACCAGCCCTTTGACTCTTGTGCAAAGTGATGTGACAGTCAGCTGTACCAACGCTGGGTGTGTGAACGTGGTAAGCTGCCTTATGCTGACTGTCCAACTGACTCTGCCCTATTTGCTCTGAGTGACAGCACCAACCCAGGGTCTTAGGTCGAGAAATATATCATCTCTTACTCTGGTCGTTTCAACAGATTTGAAGCTTCTGGGTATACACTTATCACTATGCTACCTTTGAATAATCTGGAGTATTAATCCGTCTAGACTTGGGCTGAGGAGCCGACCCTCCCAATGTTGCTGGACTCTAGTTCCCATGGATTAAGAATGATGGCAATTGTAGTTCAACATCTCAAGGAGGGCTGGAGATTCCCCAAGTCCTGAGCTAAACTTAGGTCAGTCTTGGCCAGCATTAAAGTTACTGGTGAGAATTTCCTCTGGGGTTTAAGTGGGGATCCAAGCGGAAGACATTGATAGTCCAAGTATCTGTTCTACTGGTTGCTGTGTTGTATATTGAAATAATTTTTAAAGCTTGGAAATGTTACTTTTTTGGACTACAACCCCCAGAATCCCCCAGATATGCTGGTCAGGGCCTTTGGTAGTTGTAGTCCAAAGGACAACTTTTCCAAGCTCCAGGGGAACTAAATTCTACTTTATACTAAACTCAGACCACTGGTGGTTTTAGCCCAGCCTTATCTACTTTACAAGTCCCAACCATATAGTTTCAGATCCTTTAAACTAGAGAATCCCAGGACTGAGCTGCCCCTTGCTGCCCCAGAAGCCAAGGAAGGAGTTCAAGAAAAGCCCCTTTGGCTGGGTTTTTACCTGGTAATTACACTCCGGATCAAGGCAGTGGTAATGTTCCCGGTATTGGTATGCACAGTGAATGTGTCCGCAATGCTGGCTTCCAGAAAACCTGGAAGGGAGAAGGAAAGAGAGAGAAAGAGAAAGAAACATGAAATAAACCGTCTTTTTTGTTTTTATCATTTCTTAAGGGTCATTTGCTTCTTCCCTTTCAATTCCCTTGGTTATACATGAGATCATTTCATGGCTCGCCCTTTTGATCAGCCAAGGCTGATAACTGAATTTGGAAACATTCTTTATGGACAAACCTTCCCAGAATCACACCCAGCCATGATGGACCATTCATGGAGGTATCATCCAAAACTGTAAACCTTTGTGGCTCTGGAGGTTGGATGCCTGCATGCCACGATATGTAGACAGATTTTATAGCACCTTTGAGACTAACTGGGGGGGAAAAGTTTAAAGCATATGTTTTCGTAGAGTTATGATCATGCTACATGCTCATCTACTGAGATGGAATGCCATTGGAGGTCACTGAGTCTAACCTGTCACTAGAGAGGACTGGCCAATTCAACAGATGCCAGACACTCTCCTGAGCACAGAATGGTAAGTAGACTTTCTATTCCCCCCCTCCACCAGTATTCAGATATACCTATATCAGAGTTGGGCTAAGTGTGGCCCCTTGGCTCAACTTTTGTGGTCCCTGAAGCCTTCACCCTCCAAATAAAAAGGCAGTTTTGGCTCCAACCTTCCCAAATATGAGAAAACAGGACTCAGTTTGCAGCAACTGAAGTAAGCGGAGGGCAAAGTGGAAGGAGAGAGAGACTGGGACATATTAAAAGCAGCTGAAAAAGTGGGACGACAGAGGACTAACTGAGACCGTCCCCACCAGACCCGGACAGTTGGAGATTATGCCCCTGACTGACAGCCGTCATCTACCGGTTGCCTTTCGAAGAGCAAGGGATTGGAAGCACACGCAACTGACATATATAACAGAGTTTGCAGAAGCCACCCATCAAGAGGATGAATTGCAGGGAGCATATTGTGGAGCAATTCTGAAGCGACGGGAGACATTTCGAAGGGGACTCGGAGGGGGAAACATTCAGAGCTCAATCGCCATCTGCTCCACGGTTGCAAATGCCAGGCATCACGGCGTGCCTCCCGAGAGCCCCATGGGGCAGGAGCCATGAATTTAGGAGGAAACCAAGGCCTGGGCCCAAGGAAGGGACATGGGAGGGGCGGCGGGAAAAGAAAAGGCGTTGAAGGTTTTGAGTGAAAAATGGCAAAAAAGGGAAACCACAGCAAGCAAGAAGACATTTGTGAACCAAGGGAGGAAGGGGAGGTCAACTGTGGAAAGAGGCAGGCCTCCAGGAGACGGAATGGGGAGGAAGGGAGCAACTGACAGATGAGATAGACATTGCTAAAAAATTAAATCCCTTCTTTGCTTCAGCATTTGCAAAAGAGAGAAGGGGCCAGATGTCACGAGAAGGAGTGCTTCTCTCCCAGGGGAGGCAAAGAAGAAGAGGAGGAGAAAGTGCTGCAGGAAAGGAAGACTGTGGCAGAGCAGGTGACGGAGAAACTTGAGAAGTGGGAGAAACCAACTCAGAAGCTGAAAGAGAAAAGCTGGCCTTGGGAAGACCGATGAACTGGGTGTATCTTAAAAAATGGGGAAAGAGTCCTGGGTATTGCCATCCAAGCTAAGCTTTGGCTCAAAAATTTAGTTGCTTTTAAGTCCGGTGGAAACCAGGCGATCTGATCTCTGCATGGGGACTGAGGAAAGCCAGGGAAATCAAACAAAGGGCAAAAACCCATAGCCGAGATCCCAGAAGTGCCAATTTTTGATAATGCAACTTCTAAAATGTATAAACATTATAAATACAGAAATCTGCATGCTTAACAAGTGTTTATATGATCATTAGTCTGCAAGGATGACATGCACAAGAGAGAGAGAGAAAGAATCCCCTCAAACCCAGCATCCCCATTATAAATGATGGCAGCGGGAAGGGCATGGAAATAAATACTCAACCAAGGCTTGCAGAATATGCCTCCGCTAGGGCTAGAGTCCATGGCCAGGTTGGCCATCAGCTGTTGATATGGGCAAGGAAGGGACAGATGGCTGAAGTCTGCATATGGATCTGAGCTAGCCAGCAGAACCCTGTTGTTGTTGTATGCGTACTTTCATGTTGTTTCCTACTTATGGGGTTTTTCGTGGCAAGATTTAGTCAGAGGAGGCTTGCCATTGCCATCCCCTGAGGATGAGGCAGTGAGAGTTGCCCAAAGTCACCCAATGGGTTTCGTGGCTGAATGAGGATTTGAACCCTGGCCCCCAAAGTCATAGTCCAACACTCAGGCCGCTATACCACACCCTTTTTTGGTGTGTGTGTGTGGCTTCAGGTTGCCTGCCGACTTATGGTGACCGCATCAATTTCATAGCTTTCACAGGTAAGGAATCCCAAGAGGTTGCTTTGCCAGTTCCTTCCTCTGAAGTAGAGCCTCCAGTACTTGGCATTCATTGATGGTCTCCCATCCAAGTACTCACCAGGGCTGACCAGATCAGATGGGATCTGGTGCCTTTAAGGTATATAGGCCCTTTTACCCTCAATTTAATAGGGACAGTGGTAAAGAATTACCTGCCATGTATCTATCTGTGTGTTTGTTTGTGGGGGAATGGGGAACAAACTTCAGGGCAATGGAACCTCCTCCACCTCCCTCCGACTGCTAATAGGTTTTTCTCTTTCTCTGCTCTGCTTTTCCTGACACTTGAAACAGTTCAAACTTATTAATTTTTAAAGGGCAGCATCTGTTTAGCTTCTCAAAACAGCCAACCTTACACACGCCCCACACTTGCTGACACGTGCGGGCCGGCACACCTGCTCCTCTCGCACGCCGTGCCTCTCCCCTTCCCTCCCCACAGTCGCCTCCCGCATTTTTACATGGATACAAAATAATATACATCTCTAGGCACTTCCAAGGCAAGCTGCCCACAACTGGAGGGCTATTCACACAACCGCTCCTGGGGCTTATGTTACACACATACAGGCAGAAGACCTAAGAACAAAAACCATCTCCCTTGGCAGAATGGGTGGCACAGAGATCTGGGCAGGAGGCATTGGTTGCTTGTGAACACAACTATCCCTAACTATCGTCACAGGAACATGGAGTCTGGTGCTCACAGCAAGCTCTCTACCTCTTTACTATGCACAGCTTTCCTGCATGTAGGTAAAAACTCACATCGGCCACACAGTGGAGCGTGTATGTGCCTAACAATCACAAGTGTGCAAATGCATGTGCTCAGCCTCTTTGCATTATGCTCCATCTCTAGCAGGAAACAGGAGAGTTCTTTCAAAGATGCCAAGGAACACATAAGCCAAGTCAATGCATTACAAGGGCAACAAAATAACATGCCGATTATATTGTGTTAATCGTTTGTACCTCTTTCTCCTTTCAATTTCTTCCCCAGGCAAGTCTACTCTACACAAACCTGCAAAGGCTCTCCATCCAGATCACTCAAGTCTGCGAGCAACTTTACCTTCTCTTTCCCTACATTCTACACCGCCGAGCACCGCATCCTTCACCCCAAATGTCTCCGTCATCTTTGGCTATTGTAACCTGGATGTGGGGCCTACACTGCCATCAGCTGAAATGTGCCCATTGCATGGAAGGACTTGGAAAGAACCCAAATTTCTTTCTGGGGTCTCAGCTACCATAGGTCCCTCAACCAAGCACCCAAATAAATAAATCCACTTCCAAAGATAGGTTTTCCTATGCCACCTTTTTCCATGGAGAAATTTCTCCACCGCATGTATGCTTATCCACCGTCATCTGAGCTGTTGTGCTGCAAACATTAATGCTAAATGGGATAAACGCACGATACGAAGTTTGAGTTATTCCTCTAAGGAGACAAGTATTGACAAACCCTAGCACACAGGAGAACAGACTCACAATTGAACACACCACTAAACGTGTTTCCGTTTCACAACGCCTCTTGCTTCTCCATCGGTCACGAATAAAAGTAGTCAAGACAAAACGCGACAGACCGGCGATTCCCAAACTTTGGTCCTCCGCATTTTTGGACGTCAGGTCCCAGAATTCCTGGCTATTGGCCAAGCTGTCTGGGGCTTCTGGGAACTGAAGTCCAAAACACCTGGAGGGCCCAAGACTTTAGTGAAGGGAAATGTTAAACTAGTTTTCTGGAATCACCCTTTTTTCTCAATCTGAAATGCAATCATTAAGTAGTGGCAAGGGTGAGTGAGCAAAGTTGAAAGTACTATAGCTATACTTTTGCAAAAGGAAGTTGAACTGTTGATATATCAGGTATGTCTCTATTTAGGTATTTGAGCTGTAAAAATAGTGTTCTTAGCAGTCATTTTTTTGCTGCATATAAAGGAAGTACATGCTTTTCTATTTACATTATTACAAATATGCTAATAAACTAATTTACAATTAAAGCCTTGGATGCATTTGGATATAATACTTACACCTGCTTTGCTAAATCTTATTTAGAGCACTGGGAATGTTTCTGTGACCTTTTCCAGTTCTACTTAACCAAACCAAACCATTGGTGCAACAGACCTTAGAAAGGCCAAACTGCTTCAGTACCAGTTTTTAACCGGACAGAAGAAAGTCTGATCGATTTCTCTTAAAACGTCCGCTCTCTTACTCCTTTGGACCGTGCCATAAAAAACTGCTTTTGAACAATATTTAGCAAATTGGGATATACATTATTAAATAAATGCTAAAGGAAGGAAATGGAGATGCACACCTGCGCAGAAATCGATGGGTTCGTTTAGAAAGCGTACCTAGCGACCATTGTAAAAATCAAGAATATTGATATATATTGATAACAAAAAGCATTTGAAACTTGAAAAAAACCCCATAAAGATTTATTCACAATCCTCAGCAATCCACGGATCACTGAACGCATCCAGAATAGCAAGCTGTGTGTATGTGTGTTGTGTAAGTGCAAGCGTTTCCAACTTATGGAAACCCTAACGCGAATCTATGCTGGGGTTTTCTTGGCAAGGTTTGTTAAGAAGAGGTTTGCCATTGGTATCTCTGAGGCTGAGAGAGTGTGACTTGCCCAAGGTCGCCCAGTGGGTTTTATAGCTATGCTGGGAACCGAACATAGTTGTAGTCTACCTACACAAAGCAACTCAAATCACAAAAACACCCCGGAAAGCCCAAGACTCAGGTGGGAAGTAACAGTTGGCAATAAGAGCAGGCGCTTGGAATGTATTTTGGGTGAAATGCTCAATGTTGCATAAAATCCTATTATTATTATTATTATTATTCATTATTATTATTATTTTGCACATACAAACTTTTCACAAAAAAGCCCTGAAATCTCTCCATTATTGGAATATGATTTTAAAAATTGTCCATTGGTTTTTTTTTAAATGTTACATGCTCATACGCGAGAACGCTGATCCCCTCCCAAAATATATCTACCTGTATCATTTGGAATAATTTATATCTATATTGTTTGATTAATCTAACCAATTTTAATCAACCATCTGTTGAATGTCTTCATTATATGATATGGGTTTCTGTGTAACTTAATATATAGCCCCTTAGATAGCCCCTTAAAACCCACCTCTGCCTGGTATGCTTTTCCACCAAAGGGTGAATCTGCACTGTAGAAATAATGCAGCTTGACGTCTCTTTATGTGCCGTAGCTCCATCCTACAGATTTGTAGTTTCACACGGTCTTTTGCCTTCTCTGTCCAAGAGCGTTAGGGCCTCCCCAAACTACAAATCCCAGGATTGTGTAGGATGGAGCCATGGTGGTTAAAGTGATGTCAAACGGCATGACTTCTAGTGTAGATGCCCCTTATGTAGACATGCTCCAAGTGTATAGACACTTCTTGCACACTGTTATAACAGTGTTGTTTTAACACACACCAGTTCCAGAAAACATGGAAAGCGCCTGGCGATTGCTACCAAGAGAGCAGGAAAGGAAGGGAAATGAAAAAGAAATATGCCAAGTAGAGGTGGCAGCTTTGTGCCCACATCTCAACACGCTTGCTGTGCCCAGACGCATGCACTATCTGCCGTAATCGTAGGCAACCATACAAGACCCACGCTTGCTTCCCTTCCCTTCATTTGCCACGTCTGCTGCTGCTGAAAAAAGCCCAGATAAATAAATAGCAATAAATAAAACAAATACGGAAGCCAGCATGCTTCGTGCGTGTTTACAAACTCATGCAACGATGATGGCGCATGACGGGGAGAGAGGGAAAAGAAACCACATGAGAAACTAAGCACCCCAATTACAAGTGATGGAGGGAAGTCATGTACATACATATTCCAGCAAGACTTGCACAAGACTCATTGATGATGATGATAATGGAATCCACAGGAAAAAGAAATGTAAATATATTCAGCTAAAAGTAGAGGTTAACAACACACTCTCCAAACTAGCAAAGTAAGAAGCCCAGTTTCTCTGCACTATGTGCAGAACGGCTCATTGTTGGGCAGTTTCTGGCATTGCCTCTTAACAAACCCATTAAGCTAATTGTGCTTCGCTGACACAATCCATCTCTGTCCCCGTTTTAATTTAAGGCTTTGAAACAGGGAGGGTTCTCTCTATTTCCCCCCTTCTTTTTGAAACACACCTCTATATAAATTAAAGGCAAGTGCCTGGTTGACGAGGAGCTTGGGAAAGTTATTGTTTTGAGACTACAACTCCCATCAGAGCTCCGGAGAGGCAGCTGTCGGGCTCCGAGAGCTGTCGTACGCAAATTGGTTCAACTTTTGTGTTCTGTAACCTGGGAGGTGTGACTTTCTTTGCTGAGTGGTCCAAGAGGCAAAACTAGATCTTCTCTAAATCAGCCAGATCCCAAAGCCCATCAGCCAGAATGTGGGGCAAACCCTAAAGGTGGGAAATGGTTGTTCTGGTAATGGTGCCAATTGTCCATGGCATCCCATGAACCATTCAGAGATGCCCTGCATATCTAACACTTGACTCCAACATATCAGGGAGTCAAAGACCCTACTTTTGGTGGACGCAGGGGGACATGGTGGGGATTGTTGTAAAGTCGAGAGACAGAAGCCTACCTGCAAACCATCCAACAGTTTAGAACAGATTCAGATTTTAAGTTGAAGGCTTTCGTGGCTGGCATCCATAGACTTTTGTGGGTTTTTCAGGCTCTGTGGCACCTCTGAAGGTGCCAGCCACAGATGCTGGCGAAACATCAGGAATAAACTGTTCTAGAACATGGCCACAGAGACCAAAACCCCCACAAAGATTCAGATTTACCTGTAAATGCACTGTAAATGGAAGAAAAGCCCAAGCCTCTGAAGGCCAAGGTGGCTTCTCTCTCTATTCTCAAGATGAAGGAAGAAGGGGGAGACTTCATAAACCATGAGGCTGGGTCGGAGCAGGAAGGGTGACGGTGGCGCAGGGGGAGTCAGTGTGGATGTCGGAGAGAAATGGAAAGACTCAGTTCCCACAACTGTTTTTTTTACATTTCATCCAGACAGACAGACGGACAGACAGACGGAGACCCCCACCCGCCTGCCCTGGCAAGACTGTGCCCCATGGCACCCTCCACCCCCCACCCCATAAAACCCAAAGGGGGTGGGCAAGGAAGTCCGCCTACCTGGCAATATATTTCTGGTAAATATTTACATCTTCGGTGACAGCTGGTTTCTCAGTGGTTAATCCGTTCCTAATGAGAAACACACACAGGGCAGAGATGGTTAGCTCAAGGCAGTGTCAGGACATGCTCCAAGACCCCTCACTCTCTCTTTCTCCCTCTCTCTCCAGCGAAAAGACTCCCCTTCCAAGGATACCAATAAATACCAATCATAGGGGACACCTTCATAGACACCTTCCTAGGGACTCTTGCACAGATTCACAGAGTGTAGAGGAAACTACACAGAAGCTCAGTGGCACAAAAGCCATGGCGACCCATCCTGGCTGAAGGAAGTCTTGTGGCCAGAGAGCTAAGAGGGCACTTGAGGTTCATCCCCAACTGCAGTGGAAAGAGAGAGCGCAAGAGAATGAAAGGCCAGAAAGAAACAGAATGAGGATTGGGATTAAGAAGGTGCCAAACATGTGGGCAAGCGCACATCGGACTGCCCTTGATACGCTCTTGCATTGGTTTGCAAGGGAACAAAAATGAACAAAAATGCTGAAGGGGTGTCACAGATGACTGTGCAGCCGAAGTGACCATCTGAGTGGCCTGGCACCAGAAATGGGGAGATTCACATGCTACCATCAATGTGGGAAAGAAAATCTGATAGACACAAGAGGGAGGAAACAAGCCGAGCAACACATTTTGGTTCTGGGGATGTTCCTTTTTTGGCCTCTCTTTGCTATCTCAACTTCTGTTTTATACTAGAGACGGGGAACATCAGGCACTCCAGATTTTGTGTGGTAAAGTGGTTTGAGAGTTGGACTACGACTCTGGAGACCAGGGTTCAAATCCTCACTCAGCCATGGAAACCCACTGGGCGACCTTAGACAAGTCACTCACTCTCAGCCTTAGAGGAAGGCAAAGGCAAACCTGTTCTAAACAAACCCTGCCATGAAAAACCCTCTGGTAGATTTGCTTTAGGGCTGCCGTAAGTTGGAAAAGATGAAGACACACAACAACAGCAACTCCTATAATCTCAAGCCAACATAACTGGTGAGAGAACTTGGGAACTGGGGTCCAACAACATCATGGCAATCAAGGCAACATCTTCTCCATTAGAGTTGTTTCCTACTGACAGCATTTCCCACACACTCACTAATAATGCAAATACTGTAATAAAAGAAAACAGTAGAGAAACAGCATAAATTATGCAAGCCAACATGAGATCTGGGTACTACAAACATAGGATATAGGACAAAAGTTAAATTGTAATATGGGAAAACCCATAGATACTGTCACGGATCATTTGGATATTTGCTTCTCTGTTGACCAGGCTAGTGGCAAATTCCCAGGGTTGGGGAGTAGGGGTGATTTGGGGGGTTACTCCTTGTCCTACTCTAGAGTAAGATATTCTTTCCATAGCTGGAGGGAGATTTGGACCCTAATTTCCTGGAATTCTAGCCCAAGACTTCAACCATGCTTGCTGCCTTGTGCGTTCTGTTACAATTACTTTCCCAAGACCCAAGTCTGCAAGTACTTACTGAAACCCTTGTCCTTGCAAAGGACTCACCTGGGATTTCTGACACCAGGAGAGACTGAAGAAACCCAACCAGGCTCTAGATATTCTGAATACATGCCCAACGCCTGACAGCTGGCTTCAGCCATTAGCTGCACATTAATTCCAGAAGGGGAGCAGGCCCAGAGGAGGGCAGCGGAACACTTTACAACCTCACTACCCCTCTATTTTTGTTAAAATCCCACTCACACCAGGGTCCGCGCAACAGAAGAAATGTGACAGATGTGGTCCGACTTACTTAACGGTGGAAACCGTTCCAGTTGTGATGGAATCCGTCTTGGAAAAAGTGGATTTCAGGTACTCTGGGGTGTTGAAGGGCAACGAGACGGGCTGTTCGGGTCCGGCCACCGGAGCACTGCTGGGGGTGCTGGGAATGGGAGTGGGAATCAAGCTGGGGGCTGGAGCTTTGACCGGAGTGAGCTTTTGGATGTTCCGGATGTCGTACTTGGAGGGGCGCCCCACCTTCCCCGTCTTGAAGGCAATGGCACCTCCCATGTCTGGGCTGCCTTCGCCGGGCTTGAAGAGGTGCAAGTACTTGACGTTCTCCAGGTCATACTTGGAGGTCTTCTTGTAGGTGTTGCCATTCTGCGGCCGGAGGCTCTCACCCGTCTTCAGCTTTTGGATGAAGAAGTCATACTTGGAGGCCCTCGACATCAGCCCTTGCATCTGGGAGCTACTGGGGGAGGGCAGAGGCAAGATGGTGGCTTTTGTCTCCGGCAGGAGTGAGATGTCGGGCGCTGGCAACCGGACGGGCTGCGCCAAGCCCATGGGCGATTCCTTGCTTAGTTTGCTGGTCAGCTCTTCGGCCTTGGCTGGGTGGATGGGCCAGGGCACTTGCTCTCCAGCCTTCAACTTGCGGATATACTCCTCGTACTTGGAAAAGCGGGCTCTCTTGGCCACAGCGTCCTCGCCGGCGAGGGAGGAGGCGACAGCGGCGACGGCTGCGGTGGTGTCTGAGGTAGCAGCGTTCAGCTTTTCAAAGCTAATCTTGCGAGCCAGCTCGTCCCGCATGTTCTGGTCATCGTAGCCAAACATGCCCAGAAATTCATTCATGGTGGTAGCGGCGTAGTCCCGCAGAGACGAGGCTTCCCCTGGAGTAAGCGAGAGAAAGAGAGAACGATATCTGTCACTCCAGAGGATAGGTCTCCCATTCCCCTCCTAACACGGCGGTCGCGATGGGACGGCGGTGGCACACGGGGGGAGGACAAGAAAAGAACATGATCTATTGACGTCTGGCTCACTTGTTCGGTTTTACGACTCTTAAATTAATTTGTTTTTTAAAAAAGTAATTAATACTGGGGTAAAATAAAAAGAGTTCATCAATGCCAGGAAAATCAATTTCCTAAATGTTCTAGCCGATGGCTTTTCAGTACATTAAACAAAGTTTCATAAATGTCTCTGCACTCTTGCCTTGGCCTAATATGACGAAAAACAGTTGTTTTACTGGAAGCGAGGTGCTGCCAAACATGCCAAAGGCGTCACAAGCTTCCCTTGCCTGTGCGAGGGAGAGTGAAGGGGGTAAGGAGGTCCCATTGCCTAAAGAAATGTGGGGTGGTGGCGAGCAACACAGAGAGCGCAAGGGAGGAGAAAAGGTTGAGGGACAACAGCGTGGATGAACAAGATGTGCAACTGAGGAGTGGAAATGTGACTGGTATGTGGTGAGGGATGGTGAGGAGGAGTGGCACCAAAGAAGTGAGAGGCAAATCAGGCCATGGAAGGACAAAGATCAGCTGAGGCGGTCAGTGAAGGAGGAAGGGAGGGAGGCAAGAAAGAAAGGAGGATGCACATTGCTTTCAAGACAAACGCGGAGACCCATTTCCCAAGGACCACAGGAGAGTGCATCTTCCATTCATCTATTGGAGCTTTGGAAGCTTGCAACAAGTACATGGTGCATTTCGGTTGGCCAATAAAGATATCACTGTTTGGTGGGTTTTTGTTTGGATTTGCTAAATGGCCAACGCGGCGACCCCTGCGTATTTTCTAAACCAGTGTTTCCCAAACCTTGGTTCTTCAGATCTTTTAGACGTCAACTTCCAGAAGCCCTAGCCAGTTTTGCCAACCATCAGGAATTATAGGAGCCTAAGTCCAAAAGGTCTGGAGGACCAAAGTTTGGAAACCACTGCTCTAAACAGCGGGATGAAATAATGGCACCAAAACAACTAGGGTTTCTCTCCTCCTCCCCACACACTATACAGGCAGAGTTCAGTTAACAAAGCCTTGCACAAAAATATTCCTTTTTACACATTCTTTTTATGCCCACCTAGCCCTCTCTTTCTCCCTCATCCTCTGAATAGTTGGAAACATATTTCTGCAGCATCAGCATAGGGATACTTCTCCAGTCAATTCTACTCTAGCTATGTGTGTCTGCCTACAAAAGGCAAGGTGAACAGCAGCTAACTCCAGAATCCTGGCTATCTGTGAAAAGCAAAAGAGAGAGACAGAAAGTCTTGAAGTCCATGCTGCCAAGAACCCACTCTCCCTCAATATGGCATATCACACTTTTGGTGTGTGTGTGTTTGTGTGCAATTCAGAATGAAGGTTCAAACTAAATGCAAACCCTGAGACGTGACAATCTGCCAAGTATAGACCGGGAGCCGTTTGTTTTCCCTGGCATGGAAAGTTGCACATATTTCTCCATCTATTATTCAAAATATACATTTTTCAAATATATATGTATTTTCTTTACTCATCCTCCCATTGACTACTTGTGTGTGTTTTTCCAACGGAGGCAATGTTTCAGAGGCGTGTTTCAAATGCATGCAAATTCCCTGGCCACATTTTTCTTTTTGTGGGCACTCCAATGCAAGCTAAAACTGTGCTCCCATCCACACATATGGTAGTCTTGGATTAAAATATAAAACCAATGTTGTTTTCTCCTTTATCTCTAGACATAGCTTTATTACCTGCTAAACTGCGAGGCTGAATGTGTTGCTGCTGCGTGGCTTGAATGTGTACTTAGAGCAACAGGCATTTCAACAGCTTGTTTGCAGCTGGGGCAACAGAAATGACCAAATGGCTAGTGGCTGGTTCCAAAGGGGTGCCCAAAGGCAGGTTGATGCTGCCCACCTCGGCCCTACAATGAAGGCACGCAAAGAGAGATGCTATTTTTCTGGGTTTGTACCTCTCTTAACACCTGGCCGTTTATTTTATGTTACTTTAAAGAAAAAGGAGAAGGATTTTATCCTGGCTCTGAAACGGCCCCCGAGGAGCCCTCCGTTTGGCTGGTCAGTATGAAGGACGGGCTGGAGGTCACTTTCTATCAGCGCAAAAGAGGAGATCAAGACTGCGCTGAGCGGCTGAGATGGCATTCCTTCTCTCAGGGCACCTCCTGATCCCTTCCCGCAGAATGAAGATTTACTGTGGGCAGGAGTCCCTCAAGCCTCCCTCCGCCAGCCATTCATTCTCAACTCCCTTGCAGAGAGAAAAGGAGACGGGAAAAGGCAGCAGGAGGGCTGCCATAAAAGCAAGGGAGGATCTGGAATTAGTCATACCGCTGAACATTTCAGCACCGTCCGAAGCACAAGCCTTCCCAGATGAAGAGGCACGGCTCAACCAGCTGCACAGTCCTGGCTTTGCATGCATAGATCTCAGCTTCCATCCCCAAAAAGACCCTGCAGAACCACTGCCAGCCTGAGTTGGGATTGCTGTATACTGTATACTTGACTATAAGCTGACCTCACGTATAAGTCAAAGTCAATTTTTGGACCAACATTTCTAGATTTATACAAGAGTATATATGATAGCTTAAGATGTAGAGAGTACTGTGTTAGGCTGACCAGTGTCTCAGAATAAGGCAATGCGTACTGTTCCTTTATCTGAAGTGAGGGAAAGTCTGTTCCAGAGTGTAGGTCAAATCCAGCTTCTCTCAGCAAGGCTTAGGGAATGGAAAGGATAGAAGATGGAGGGAGTGCAACTTAGGTGGAAGTCAAACCCCATCAGAGTTTCAAGCCAGGGGAAGTAGAGAGGGCAAAAAGACCTTTGGTGGGTCAGGGGCTGGTGCAAGTAGATGGGACATAGCCTGAAAATGGTGACCCAAAAGAAGGCTGCCAGCCTCCTACTTCCCTCTCCGTTAAAGCAGGCCTGCAAATGTCTTTAGAAATCTCAGCTTTCAACATCTGGGGACCCACCTGTGCCGCTTCCTCCCGCATGCCACACTTGTGAGCCATAAAGCCTGAAGGGTTTCCTCCGACCTCTGTACCCTCGTTCATTTCCGTGCCTTTCCCAAATGTAACCCTAGAGCCCCAACAAAAAGCCCCTAATCCTGTACAATTCCCGGCTCTCTGGGGTCTAAGATCCCAGGTTCCTGCTAAATCCGTCTTCCCCAATTCTTGCTTTTCATCTCTCCCTGGACCTGAAAAATAATCCTTTCCTTTTTTGTAGACACACACATGCACAGCCATCCACCAAGCCACCTCCAACTCCCAGGGCCCGGTGTGGTGAAACCTTATCCATGAGAGGCTAAAACCATACCGACAGAAAGAGAGAGGGAAGTGGAACTATGTATTGCTGGGTTTAGGGACCCCTGGGAGGACAGAGCAGAGGGAGACTCTCTCTCTTTGGAAGGCCAGAGGTTTTCGCAGAAGGGCCCTTGCATAGAGGGATACTGCTGTGATACCTGGCTCAGGCCACTCCAAGGTTTAACATCCCGAAGAGTAAGAGACAGTGCTCTCCTACCCTCCAGTATTTCATGGATGTAAACCAGGACACATGTGGTGGTCAAGCAACATCAGTGTGTGGTCAAGATGACAAAAATTATTAATAAGGAACAACATGCAAGCTAGGAAATGCTTGTCGCAGTTTGCTTTTGCCTGAGCCTACTGGGAAGAGAAAAGTCTCTCCCTCCTCTCCTTCCCCCTGAACTGAATCGAATGAATGCAAACTACAGTGGTCCCCCCACATTCCCTGCAGTTAGAGCTGAAGACCCCATGAATGTGGAAAAAGCGCCAATGAAAAAACACTGTTCTTTTTACCAGAGAGAGAACACGTTTCTAGGAATCTCCAGTTCCTCCAGTGCAACTCTATGGTCAGCATCTGCCAGACGTTGATCATAGAATTGTGTTGGAGGACCTAGAAATGCCTAGAGAAGTGTTTTCTGGAACGTCTAGGTTCTCCAGCACAACTCTATGATCAACTTCTGGCAGAGTTGTGCTGGAGGACCTAGGGATTCCTAGAGAGAATGTATTCATCAAATCCACAAAGAATCAAATCTGCAAACATGGAGGGCTGCAAATGCGTATTTGAACCCAGTTTCTAGCAACTAAAGCAAGTTGAGAAGAAAAAGAGAAAGAGGAAAGAGGAGAGGGAATTCAGGACATTTTAAAAGCAGCTGAAAAAGTGGGATGATAGAGGATTAATGGAGTTTTTTTCCTGCCAAGTCTGGACAGTTGGGGAATATGAATGCTCTTTCTCCTCTGCAACGCTGGAATGTCTGGGATCAAGTGCCAGGCACTTGTTGGGCTCTTGGGTCTTTAGGGACCCTCGTCAAAAGCTCCCGCGGCCTTTCCCTCCCTTCTTTCCCAGCCTCGGCTTCTGCCGGAAGGGTCCCAACCGTCTCCCCCCGCCCGGGGTTTTGATTCTGCCACCTGTCCATTTGTGGGCATTGCCAAAGATCTGAGCGCCTGCGTGCGCTGGTGTGTGCATGGCTGGCGCACCGCCAGGCTCCTATCACAAAAGATCCGGAGTTAGCAACCGAAGGGAAAAAAAAGAAAGGGAAAGAAAAGAAAAGAAAGAAAACCCACACACAATCCAAAGGGGGCTAAAAATAGCCCACAGCAACACACTATATATGGAAGGGAAAGCAAAACAGGCCGAATGGAGCAGGAGCCTTGGACTCTGGGGATGGGAAGGGTCCCAAAGAGAGGGTTTTTCTCTCTCCTTATTCTGAATTGGGGAGGAATTGGGATATTGCCCCTGTGCAAAGGAGAAAGGGCATGGAGTAATGGAAAGCATATGTCCTGGATGTCATTGTGCGGCAGGTTGTTGGGATTGGTCATGACCCCCAAACTGTGCCAGTCTCTGATATACCTGTGGAAAGATTTCTTGTGGCATTTGCCATTTTCTTGCTGTTGGAATCATAGAGTTTGAAGAGACACCAAGGGCCAACCAGTCCAACCCCATTCTGCCATGCAGGAACTCACAATTAAAGCACCTCCAAGAGATGACTATCCAGCCTCTGTTTAAAGACCTCCAAGGAAGGAAACTCCATCACACTTTGAGGGAGTGTCTTCCACTATCAAACAGCTTTTACTGTCAGGAACAACAGAAATAAACTCTTCTAGAACATGGCCACATAGCCCAAAAAACCCACAAAAAACTATGGATGGTGGTTATGAAAGCCTTCGACTTTACAGTTCCTTCTAAGGTTTAGGTAGAATCTCTTTTCCTGGAGTTTGCATCCGGAGCCTCAAAGGTGCTACACTATTTCTCTGTATACGAATTCTACAGACTAACATGGCTATATCTATGAAGGATGCTGATCAAAAGATGCTCTGTGCATCCTCTTCCTCATCTTGGAAGCTGGCATCTCAATTTGGGTGGGAACCTCTGTCAATCTCGACTCACAAACGCAGCGTGGTGTGGAAAGCCAGCCATGCCATATGCTACTATTTAACTCCCAGTGGGCTGCCTCTCGGTGCTGCATTCCCTCAAGTCTCCCCCAGAACAGGATATTTTTGGGGGGTGTTCACAGATATCGGGACCAAACAAACTGGAGCTTGTTGGAGGGGAGGCAGGAGTGGGAAGAAAAATTAAAACCAACTTAAGCGCCGCGTCCAAGCTCAATCACCTTGCGCCAGCGTCAGACAAGGGCTTTTCCTATCAAAGGAAAGTGAAGGTCACACTTTTCCTCATTGATCTTGCAATGTTTGTTAATTACTCTGTCACTGATGTGGCGAAGGATAATTAAACAGCTCTGTTTATATCTTATATGCATAATTATGTGCGTTGCCACTGAACTCGCGGAGGCTGGAGAAGAGGGAAGGGGACAGATGAACGGAGATGAGTTTCAGCTGCTATAATAACGGGGAGGGTTATTTGGGGGGGGGGGACCGGAGGGGAGGGAGGCTCAGACCCGCAGCGCACAAAAGGGAGAAATGTTGATGGATCAGGGAGGCAGGGGGGTTGTCGGAGACATGGCAAAGAGGGCAAGGTGTCGAGCAAAGTTATTAAACCTGAATGGGAGTTGAGACTTCATTTGAAGATGCCCTTCTCCTGGGGACAGGAGGAGGAGAGACGGGAGACACTTCTCGGAACTGCAGTATGCTCAGCTGCCTTTTTTAACAATCCACTTTTAGTAAAGCTATTCTGAAATGCCCTAAAATATTGCCCCCTCTTGCCTTCTTGTCACTCAGAGGGTTTGGAGACCCAAAGATAGGTGCCACTATCTTTTCTCAGGCTTCTGGATGCTTCCCAGACCACTTTTAACCAAACAAAGGCCAGAGAGGCGAAGGAGATGCAAAAGATGCTTCCTGGAGTACTGTTAACCAAACAGTTAAAAGTACTCCAGGAAGCATCTTTTGCATCTTCTACACCTCTCTGTCCCCTTGCAATCCAAATGGCTCTGTTCTATGCATGGCAAAAACCATAGCTGCACCTCTCTGCTGTTGGGAGAATGTTTTAAGTGGCTCTATGTTGGACCTACAACGGAGGTGTTACAAAAGCACCACCCTGCTATGGGATCCAGCAATGTGTGGATGGGTCCCTCCCATCTCATTCAGTGAATTTGCTGGATGGCACTGAAGACAAAACAGGCGTCCCCTTCTTGCCCGCTATATGCTCACCCACAACAGTTTTCCTTCCAGTGCTGTGCGGTATTTTAGCCCGCTGGGTTGAATAATCCTAATCCTAACCTCAACCCTAACCACCACTGCAATTCCCTTTATGTATACAGACATAAACACATGCAAAAGTGAGTTGCATTTCTGCCTTATCTAGATGGTATGAAAAGATCTGGGCAGAGAGCGGAGGGAGTTCAGGGAAAAAAGGACGATTGCAATTTGAATAACGGAGCATTAGATCAGCTCTTGGGGAGGATAAAGGAGCTGGGCATGTTCATCTTGGTGAAGAGAAGACTGAAGGTGTGAGATGATGGTCTTCTTTAAATCCTTCAAGGGCTGCTACAAAGAGGAGGGTGCGGGTATGTTCCCTGCTGCCTCGAAGGGTAGAACTAAAGTCTTATAGTTTTATGTTAGAGGAAGGGAGATTTGGATTGAACATTAGAAGGACTGTCTTGACAGTGAGAGTGGTTCAACAACTGAAGCAATTGCTGGAAGAGGTGATGGGCATCTTCCAAAAGAAGCTTGATAGCTACCTGCTAAAGATGCTTTACCTGGTGATCTGCACTGAGCAAAAGATTGGACTCAATGACCTTTAGTGGCCCCTTTAGTAGGTCCATCCAGGGAAAAAGGTGGCATATAAATGAAATATATAAATAAAACTATGATTCTAGGCTATACTGGCCCATCTCTCCTCTCCTTTTGCCAGCAGGCACAAATGCTTCTTTTCAAGTAAGCTTTTAATACATCATGGCACCACATTGGGGGCCTTTGCCTGGTATGTTTTTAACGGTTTTACATTTTGAACTTAGTATTTTTCTAGGATCTTGCTTTTTTGTTTGTTATATTAATGCAGTGCTTTAATTATGTTTTTAAAATGCTGTGTTTCTATTACTGTCGTTTTTAGCTTTCATGAGCTGCCTTTGGTCCAAGCTGAGAGAAACGTAGCATACCATTAAATAAAGGAATAAATATTAAGAAAGAACAAAAAGACCAATGCCAAGATACATGTCTGCATCACAGGGGGAAAAATCCACGGACCAACTTAGAAATGCAATATTGTGTTTTTTAAAAGAAAAAAGTCTATAAAGTGATAGTAGTAAGGAAAAAGAAAAGGCACAAAAGGCTGAGAAGAGAAAAGAAGATGACAATCCCCAACGGATCCTTTTTTAAAAAGCAACTACTGAAATAGGATGGGAGAAGAATATGAAAGAAAAAGAAAGGAAGGAAGGAAGGAAGGAAGGAAGGAAAAGAAACGAAAAGAAGGCAGGACGGTTTTGTGTGACAGATTGAGAGAGGGGAGGGGGGAGAGGGAGGGAGGGAGAAAAGGAAAAGCCAAGGAAAAAGCAAAGACTCGTTTGTTTTAATGAGTTTGGTTTGGCAGGTCCAGCCCAGCTTGTCTTCAGCCAGAGCAGAGCGAGAGCAGCAGTGGATTGAGGTGTCACGGCCGGAGCTGCTGCTCTTTGTCACAGAGCCAGTGGCAGCCAAATTCCTCCGGAGGGGAAGGCAGAGAAAGACGCCGTCTCCCACGTGCCGCCTCCTCTGCCAGCTAATCTCCCAACCGCGGAGGCACACCGTGTCACTCTCCATCTCCCTCTCACCTTCAAGAGCAAGCCAAGCCACCCAAGGCCTGCAAACCAGAGGAGGAGAGCCTCTCCGTCGGATGCTGCGTCTGAGCGTCACGCGGAGGGAGCAAGGATGCTGGCCCTCCCATTTGGGAAAGCGCACTAAGGATGTAGACTACTTGCAATGTGCATTAACAATGCTCTAGCCATGAAAAGTGCAAAAGAAGAATAAAATAGAAGAGGGAGGGAGACAGAATCTTCCTTTGGGTTGTTTAGTGATCGTGTTTAAGTTTCAGCAACATGTATTACCCCTTGCATTTCTTTATACGGTACTTAGAGCTTCTTTTCAGTGTCCACCAAATCCAGGAGCTGTAATTTGTTTTTTCAATTATTTCAAATAATATTTTGTCTATTGGCAAAGTCATCTATTCCCTAAAATATGTGGATTGTACTCATTTAGAAATAAATGTCCAGGGCAAAACTGACAGTTTTAATGGCACTGTAATGTTCCAGTTAACAATCTCTGTTCTTTAAGGAGTGTTGTCCAATCTCAGAGGCTTGGATGTTGTTGTATGTGTAATGCATTCTAGAGAATACACTGTGATGTTTGAAGGGCGTAAAATACACATATGCACGCACACACATGTATGTAAAAGAACCCAAAATGCTACCATCCATGGTCAGTTGTAAAATGACATGTCTTACACAGCCACAGTTCTAGGTGAGTCCCAGGAATAAACCATGATGCTCCCAAAGGAAAAGTCATCAAACCCCAAAAGTGTTTGACCAGGAATTACATGGTTAAAAATCCCTTCTTTCTTGCAACCTGAGTGATATCATTTACTTCCAAGTGGAACACTTCCATACCCTCCAACATCTCCCAGACGGAAACTGCGGCATGTTTGGCCAAGCAACATCATAGTGTGGTCAAGGTGACAGAAGCTATTAGTAAGGGAAAATATGGTCTGTTTTTGCCTGAGCCTTTTGGGAAGGACAAGATTCCTCCTTATCCTTCCCTCTGCTGAGCTAACTGAGAGCAAACTGCTTTGAATTGGGTTTGCAGCAATTGACATAAGCTGAGGAAAAAGGGGGAAAGTGGGAGGAATAGAGAGAAACCGGGACATTTTAAAAACAGCCGAGAAAGTGACAGCAGAGGATTAATCTGGACTGTTAATACCAATTTGGGGGCATCAGGAAAGTATGAAGTTCTCTACACCATAAAAATAATGTGAGAGAGATGCTGCCTAAGGCGGCCATATACCTGAGGTAGCTGCTCCAACCAGCTTTGGACCCGCTTCGCTGTTGGGGGCCCGGAAGGCTTCATCCTTCGAAGGAGGCCCATCCGAATCCCGATCGTCCAAGAAGCTGCCATCTTGGGAGCCCCTCTGCGGCTCAGCTTCGTCCCCATTGTCCTCTTCGTCGCTGCAACCCTTGGGCTGCACCATGTAGACGCCCTCGGGGGGCACTTCTGCGCCTTCGGAGCCCTTCAGTGCTTTGCTCTCAATGCGCCCCAGCAAGGAGTCCTCGCTATACTCGCCGTTGACCCACTTTTCAATCACTTCCCTTCGCTTGTCCTCCTCAATCTTCTTCACGCGGCCCACCCCCTCGGGAAAGTCGGCCCGCAGCTCCTTCGCCGCAGGTTGGGTGACATCCTTGGCGGTGGCGGCGGTGGCGCTGGTGCACTCCCGGCCCAGGAGAGTCTTGTCGGCATGTACCTGCTCGGGCCCCTTATGGTCAACGACTACCTGGCGGCTGAGCTTGGCACAGATTGCGTTGAGCTTCAGGCCACCTTTGCGCTTGGCAGCCATCTTGGGGTTTCCTGAGGATGCGTCAGTGCATATAGTTCTTTCAGCTGGAGGAGGAGGATGACAAAAGAGAGGGAGAGAAAAAACAAAGGAAACAGAAATTAGGAAGAGGAAACTCCTCAAGAGGAAGTCCACATCAAAAAGCTTTTAAGACAATTATACTTCATCTGAGGACTAACTCATAGCAGCAAATTGGCTGGAAATGTTCTACCGCTATTATATAAATGTTTGACCACTATTAGAAATACTTCTGTAGCTCTTCCCCCCACCTCCAAAAATACTCAGGAAAGAACACATCACCCCTTGTTTTTATTTTCACAACTACCCTGTGAGGTAGGATAGGCTGAGAGTTTATGGCTGGGTTGACCAGGGATTTGAAATTAGGTCTCCAAGTTCAAATCCCTGCCCAAAACTGTAGTCTGGATTCCTTCATCTATCTTCATCCCAGCCACTGGTCATGCAATTGGGATGATGGGATCTGTAGTCTGACATATGCCAGGCACCCAACGAGGGGAGCCTTCTCTAACACATCTTCTCCCCCATTTTATTGCTTTTCCTCCTCACTGCCTTACTATAAATGCAAGGCAAGCAGATTCAGGTATTTTTTTTGCTGGGAGACCTGTATATCCCTTTTCCAACCATAAAACTCTCTGGCTGATTTCAGGGAAGGCTCTGTTCCTCAGCCTAACAGTTTGTTCCATGAGTCGAAGATCTGGATCTGATCCATGCTCAAAGGAAAGGCCTACCACCAGCTTTTAGCTGTTTAGATCACGCTCCTGAGGTTATTCCTACCAGCCAAATTGGGAAGGTTGGTGGGCACGATTCAGGACCTTAAAATCGTTCTACTTACTGTAGCCTTTCCCAAAGAGAATTGGGTGGCTATCTGATTCGAGAAAGTTGTCTACCCATTCTGAGAAATGTGTGATGTGTGAGAAAGATGGTGTGATGGGACCATCACACCATCTTTGGTGCAAACCAAAGTAACCGTTCCTTAGATTTCCCCATGCAATGTTTGGAATCATTGTATCCCGCTTGCACCCCATTTCCCACTTTCCTTCACATCTGCTCTTCCCCATTCAGTGCATCATTCTGCTCTTTAAGTGAACGTATTCACTCAATATGAAGAGTGAACATATTCAAGGTACAGTGAAAAAGGCAGCTGCAACCAGGATGGAGAGGACTAAGTTTCACGGGACCCCCAACGGCGTACCCAGGAGCGATGGTGAAACTCTCTAATCCTCCACTGTGACAGTCCAACGCTAACAGCCTGAAACTTTAGACCCATCCTCTGCTAGCCAGCTGCTTAGCATTAGCGGCTGACAGCTCTGGGCACCGTCTCCTACAGAAAGCAACCCAAGAGAAACCAAGCGGCTGCTTGCCACCCAACAAAAGAGCACTAGCAAGGAGGAAACGCCACCCTCCCAGCCTTGGTAAACAGAGAAACCCATTCAAAGCCCCTCCGGGTGTGAATCCCAATGGCCTTAGCAACTTGCATATGTCCAAAATCGTGTATTGTTCCTTTCTGGTGAGGCCCAGGTAGGCACTGCTATGTGGGGATCTTGATTCACTTTTTTTGCTTTGGGCCTATAGAATCGTAGAGTTGGAAGAGACCGCAAGGGCCATCCAGTCCAACCCCATTCTGCCATGCAGGAACTTTCAATCCCCTAGAGATGGCCATCCAGCCTCTGTTTAAAGACCGCCAAAGAAAGAGATCTATCATTCTCCAATGGAGTGTCTTCCACTGTCGAACAGCTCTTACTATCAGGAAGCTCTTCCTAACGTTGAGTGGAATCTCTTTCCCTGTAGTTTGCATCCGTTGCTCCAGGTCCTATTCTCTGGAGCAGCAGAAAACAAGCTTGCTCCATCCTCAATATGACACCCCTTCAAATACAGTACTTATAAATTTAGGAGACTGTTCTCTCTCTAACTTTGATTATGTTGTAAATGCAAGAACTCATTTCTATTGTGCAGGCAAGGACTATCTATTTGGGGTGCTCAATCCAGAGTCCACTGACTGCCTTTTTGGGGGTATGAGGGGAAAGCCAAAGAGAGGCAAGACAAAAGCAACCAGTCCATTATTTTAATATACTGTTTTCAAAGTGGCATGGAACAAAACCGAAGCTGCCTGAGACTTTGTCTCCAAGTGGGAGGTCTGCAGTTCCCAGAAAAACCAAAGCACCCACTGTGCTTTGTTCCTTCCGCCCACAAAGATGCGATGGCTCGATAACAGCCAAACAAAAACACACACACCTGTGTTATTTACACACCCACGTGTGTCCTCACCGAAGAGTACGCCCTGCACACACACCCAGGTACATCCAGGTTCTGTGGACAGACCAACAGACACACACTCACTCATTCACTCGCTCTCACACCTGTTTGCGCTGTGTTGGCTTGGGGGGAATCCAGGTCGTGTTTTCATCACCACACTTCCCTGGCCTGAGCTGATCTCGAAAGCTCAGCCGAGGCCTTTTAAACCCAGGGCCGAGTCCTGCCCTCAGCTACACCTAAGCGTACGGTAAACCGGAGGGTCAGATGAGGCTAAGGCGGGTGGAACCAAACACCGGAGACAGCCCCACCGAACAGATCCGCTAAAGCACTTGGGGCACAATTGAAAATTGGGGTGGCAGTGGAAGGAGGTGGGTGGAAGCATGCATCCATATGCTTTGGAAAGGAGCTGGCTTGGGGACGTTTGCTGAAGAAAACTGGTTTGGACAGCACCCTCAGAGCCAACCCGGCAGGCGAGTGATGAATCAGCATGGAAAGAGCGTCCCCCCGCCTTGCACTCACACCGCACACAAAGGTCCAGCATGGCTCTCTTGCACAAGCCAGGTCTTCTTGAGCCAGCCAGATCGCTGGAGGGGAAGGGGCTGTCAGATGCTATCAGCTGCCCCCATCCCAAAGCAAGCACCCTCCGGCCTTGTCACGAACATCTCTCTCTGTCTCTGTCTTGCCACTCCCTCCATCCACCACTAGCTTGGTCCTCTCCATCCTTCCATAGCTTCCTCCGGGTGAATGACATCTAGAGGGAGGGCAGGCAAACACACGTAGGAATGGCAAAAATAACTTATAAGGGGAGATGGAGGACCCCCAAGCACCACTTGCTCAAGTGCTGAGGATGTCTAAGATGAGAGGCTGCCAGGTCTCCCTGTCCCATACCTTCCCATGTCAGCTCCTGGACTTGTGATCCTATGCATCATCATCATCATCATCATCATCATCATCACCACCACCACCACCACCATGATGTAAACAGATCTTGTAGCACCTTTGAGGCTAACTGAAAGAAAGAAATTGGCAGCATGAGCTTTCCAAGACTTCCGTCTCCTTCCTCAGATGGTTTTGGTGGAGTGGAAGCCATTCTCAGATATCAGAGGCATACAAATGTCTGTATCTGGCTTCCACTCCACCAAAAGCATCTCAGGAAGGAGAATGAAGTCTAGGAAAGCCCATGCTGCCAATTTCCTAAGATCCATTGGAAATATGTGTTATCCGATGGTCTTAGGTGACCACAGGTTGAGAACTACCGATATAATATGTATATATAATAATATAGTAATGTAATCAAGATATCTAGAAGTCATTTTGGTGTGAGAAATATTGTTGGTCTCACCGTTTTCAGCGGGAGAGGATGAGGCACACCATATTCCCTTTCAAAATCCGGGGGGAATTTGGGGAGGGTTTTTTTACATTGCAGAGGAGGGATGGGATACCAAGACCATGCCCTCGGTCTCAATTCATTCTGCCAGCCGAGGGAGAGAAATGTGGGTTGCTGCGGTCTCCCTGCAAGTCCCAGCCCTGGAATGGCCTTGCTTTGCCATTCAAAGCTGCACAAAAGGCTCCAGACTAAGTAAACATCCCCTCAGATCCTTTTTCTCCCCAAAAGAAATGTTTTGATTTCGTATCAATCCAAGGAAGCCATTTATAACCCAGGCCTGTCATAGAGCCTTTTTCATCCCTGCCCGGGACAAACTCTCCCACATGCTTTATTTACACTGAATGCTTCCTGTGAAAACAATACCACCAAAACATTTACACTCATGAAGAGAGAGAAGGGCAGAGGCAAAGAGGTCCAGGCTGAGCCGCTTAGACCAAAGGGGATCCGGGATCCACCCAAAGAAAGGAAAAAGGAAAAGGGAGAAGCACTTGGAAGCCTACAACTGTGAGGGGAAGAAATCCCTGAATGTATGCATTCTCAGTGCAAATAATAATCCAAGTTTCTAGTCCTCAAGTTGGTAGAGGTACGCTTCAAAGCACATGGGTAACACTGGAGGAAACAACATAGATGCACTGAGGTGGCAAAAGAGTGCCAGGCAAAGTTTGTACCAACTCAAATTGGCATCTTCTTCCTTCGTTGGATTTTGTCAGATGCAAAATTATGCAAAACTAAGCAAATATGTGCAAATGTGTCTAACTCACAAATTGCTTATCCAGGTCACAGAACCTGGCTTTTTCCTGGTGTTGAATTTGTACTGCAAGCGTGGCGTACAAACAGCCTTCAGCCAAATTCTCTGGGAAGAGCCTCTCTGGCTGCTAGATTCCAGCTTGCCTGTTTGAGTGCATGATCGCAGATCTCTGCCAGTATACACTCTTCTTGTTGTTGTTGTTTTTAAAGGGAATTCCTAAAGGATCAGACGGCAAACTGGGGGAAGAGGAGGAGGGTTTTAGCAGGGAAGTTGGATGAAGAAGGAGCTGGGAAGAGGATTGAGAGAGGAGCACGTGGGTTAAAGTGCTGAACTGGGCATGGAAGGGATGCCAGGACTCAAGGGGTAGGGGATCCCTGGATTTAGGGTTGGGGGGCAAGGATGCCCCAGTTCGAAAAGGGATGGCGGGAGGAGAAAGGAAGACGGCTGACAGGGACTGTCACTTCAGAGGGCTGTGCAGAAAACCGAACAGATGGACCTTTCATATTCTTATTGAAGAATTTTAAGCCCAGCTGAGTAGCGGTGCTCAGGAGGGAAGCCGCCGTGCCAGCTTTCCAGGAGCTGCGAGGGATTCATCCGATCAATTATTCACAACATTGTTTGGGGCGAAGAAGGGAGGAAACGGTGGGCGACGGCAGGGGGAGACTTCACGTGTGCGGATTTGGAAACGACACACATCTCTCTCTCTTGACGTGGCATCAGAATGGCAGAAGGCCGTGACTGATGGCAGGACCCGAAATGGAGAGGGACCTAAAGGCCATCCAGACTAACCTTCACCTGGCTTTTGTAGAGTTCAGGATGAGTTGAAGGATGGATTTGTAACAGGGGTGTAGGAATGAAGACACTGGCTCACATTTCTCCCGCAACATATTTTCCTGAAGTCACCAAATTCCTACTTTTGCAGAGAGTGAGACACTATTCAGAGTTAGGACTCCTCCATTTGCTGTGTTTGCATTCCCTTGGTGACTTTGCTTGGCTCTTTCCTTTGGCTGCCTAAATTTTCGTTCTAAATGTTCAACTGACATTTGAAGTGCTGGAAATTTGAGGTGGTGAAGGAAAATGTCATGGTTTATCATCAGGCCACTACGGAGCCTGGGAATGCTCCCTGCAATGAACGAAATGGGGTTTGAGACTGGGATTTCGCCTCCCTGGAATGACAGCTTGCAGCTGAAGGTGTTTTTATGAGGAAGACTCTAGACCTCAAGATTGCAAAGAGCGGCTGGGAACTGAGCGATCAAAATGTGGGTGGAATTTCTCGGATGCCAGGAGCAGAGCAAGGCGCTCATTGAAGAGGGGTAAGGGAAGAGGAATTTGTGTGGCGTTCTCAGCCCTTCCCAACCATGTGCACAAAGCACAATTAAGTAAAACAATCAACTATATGACTACCTAATTTGCATCATTTATACACGTCACTGAATTTTTAAAGCTTCCCATAAAGTCAGACAGGCACAGGAGAGTTGTGCCAGGGTTATCGTTCCCCCTTCTTTCTCCACTCCACACTGACACTAAATCTTAAAGCAGGCCCACAAAATGAGTCCAGAGCTGAGAAAACAAGGACCAGGGTTCAAGACCAGAAGGACAAGGGAAAGGAAGGGCTGGAAAAATGTTAATATTAAGCAGAGTTTGGAAACATTATTTTTGTGGATGCCAATGTCCAGACTCCTGCAGACAACAGGTTTGGGAAGGGAGTCTTGGCATGCAAGAACAGAGGTCCCTTTCATATTGCACCATTATAGTACTATGATTCCACTTTATCTGCCATGGTAACATCCTATGGTATCCTGGGATTTGGAGTTTATGGAATAGCTTTTAGAACCGTCAGCCAGAGAGCTTTAGTGCCTCCCCAAATACAAAGTGTGGGACCCTACAGTATGCTGCCATGACAGTTCAAGTGAAACCATAGCGCTATAAAGCTGTAATGTGAAAGACTCCTGGTCCCAGCAAAACCTACTTAACCCATGGTTCATAAATGTCCTTACAAATCCCCTTCAGCCCAACCTGTCGGTGAGATGCTTCAATTCCCTTGGATGCAATTTTTGCCATGAGGCTGGCAGTGGGATATCCATTCTAAGGGATGGCTATGACCATGCAAAAGCATGCGGTGTGCAAGAGAGTGGACTCTGTTATTCTCTGCTCCTCCGCTACACACACACACACACACACACACACACACACACACACACACATAGCTCCGGTTTATCAATAAAACATTTTATTGCTTTTAGCTCAAGAGATGACCTTGGCTTAGTGGAACACTGTCTCTTTCCCTCGACCTTGGGGAGTTCCACAGCAGCCTTTGCTAGCTGTCTACCCAGCCACTTCCATGGCTCAGAAAAAGAGGGAGCAAGACAACATGGAGGGTTGTGGGTCTTGGAAAGAGCAAGGGCGCCCACTCATCTCATGGGACTGACCCAAACAATATTGGTATTTGGGATTCTGCAGAGAGTGGATAAAGAGAGAGCAAAACCTATGGCCAACACTCCATATATTCCACACAGCACGGCACTTGGTACCAAGTTCAGAATCCAGCCTCTGGCAAACCCCGCTCTCCTCTTTGTATTTTAAGAAAAGACCTTTCTAGTCCCCAATGTTACAAGATTCTCCTCAAAAGTGTGGCATGGTGAAATGAAACCAGGGTCTGGACAGGAGGGGTAAGAAAGGGGTTTTTGTTTTGGAGCAGGGAATGCTTGGGATTCCCCACACTCTTCCCTCTTTGGCAATGACCAAAGAAAATTCAGCCAAGAAACTCACGTGTGAAAATTATACCTATATGGTAACAAACCCCAAGGCTTCCGCAGTGCAAAGCCAGGTTCTCATAGTAATATCCACTATATGTTATAGTCAGTGTGTATTGTTTGTGCCTCCAAGTTGTTTCCAACTTGGGGCGACATTAAGGGAAACCTACCATGGGGTTTTCTTGGCAAGGTTTGTTTGGGGAGGAGGCTGCCGTTGCCATCCTCTGAGGCTGAGAGGATGTGACTTGCTCAAAGTCACCCAATGGCTGAGCGGGGATTTGAACCCTGCTATTCTGGAGTCCAAAGCACTACACTACATTCTGGAGTCCAAAGCAGCCAATGCACTACACTTTGCTGGTTCTCTGTTGCAGTCAACACAAAAAGACAAACAGCTCTCCCCTGTTGACAGTGCTCCCCAAACCCTCCTTATGTGCAAGTCTCCCAAACTTATAATAAACAAAACCAAGCATCCAAACATCACAGAGAGTAAAACCTCTCCTGCTACAGGTTACTTCCACGCTTTGGCCAACACACACCTATCTTTCCTTCTCATGCACCACCATTTAGCATATGCACACATAGATGCACAAAGACGGACACACAAATGCTCTTCTCAATACTTTCAATACCAACCATCTTTGCCACTATTCCTGAGCCACAGTCTGAGACACACACACACACACACACAAACACACATGGAGAGCAAGAACCCTAAAGTGTTAACGGTGATCGGTGAAATGGCACGGCAGATTGCTACAATAAATAATTTACTGATATTTATAAATATTCAAATCAGCAGGCTTTAGAAATTGAAAGTGTGCGGGAGGAGGAGGAGGCACTGGAAAGTGAGTGTGTGTTTGTGCGAGAGAGAGTATCGGGGAGGGGGAAAGCTGACATTAATTCCCCTACTCTCCAAATTCATTTGAGAACTGTTTCTCATTTCAAACAAATATTAAATCTTTTGGCATCAGGAAAAGGGTGGGTGGTTTGCAAGTGTGGTTCGGGGGGGGGGGGGGGGGGGGGGAAGGGAGGAAGGAAGGAAGGGAGGGAGGGAGGGAGGGAGGGAGGGAGGGAGGGAGGAGTCTCTAGGGATGGCACTTTGCACTTTCTGCCAAGTCTATACCTGTGGCTTGGTAACCTTGAACTGTCAAGCTACAGGGCATGTCAGCCTGCGTTACCAACCTACTTGCATTCACTTCCACCAGATTCCTATACAAGAATCCAGCCTAGAAATGTTTCAGCTTGTCGTATGGAAAGGGAACTCCCATCAACTTTTCACTGTCTGGGGAATTTGGGGAATTGTAGCTCCAAAATAACTAACCCCAGCTCTGGTCCCTGCAAGGCTAGGTAGCATGTGGGGAGGGGACTAGTGCCTATGAGACCCCTCTGCTTAAAGATGCCCATCGTCTTTGGTGGAGCCTGAAGTATCACTTCACATTTAGCCTGACTCCTTTGCTTTCACTCTGAAAGTCCAACAGCTCCCTGCTTGAAAACCTATCCAGAAGTGACAAAATGGCCATCGCTCCCTGCATCCTTCATTACTACATAGACCAAAACAGAAACAGAAGATTATGGGGGTCAAATCCAGAAGGGAGAATGAATTAGCTTGTGACAGCATTAACTGGCAATTGATCCCATGTCCCATCCCTGTTTCATTCCTCAGCATCCACATCTTCATTGCCTAAACACCAAGGAGGTGACAAAAATGCTTTCCTGGGAAGCCTTCTCCTCCAAGTCTTACCCCCGTGGACAAGGTGGCCTGCAGCCTTGCCTCCGAACCAGCCTGCCCCATGGACCTCTCCCCCTGCCGCACTTCGCACTGGGTACCCCAGGCCCCTAAGCCCCCTCCATTGGCAAACCCTGGGATCCGGCATGGGGCGAACGTCCCTCAGGATGAATAATGGTTTTTCTAATGCACGGGTAGCCTGTCAGCTCCCTTACTCCCCATGTTTTATGAGCTTAACTGAACGGCTCTGAACTCCCTGGTAAGAAATAAAGTTATCCCTCAGCGTCCCTTCTAAACATTTCACTCAGTGCAAACGGTGTTTAAGAAAAATGAGGACATATTTCTTCTTAAGGATGCAGTATCCCCCTTCAGAGGCCTAATTTATGCCATCTATCAACTGGCCAAGGGAGAAAGAGGCAGGCAGGCTGCCCTGAGAGCAGAGCTGGCCCAAACGCAGCCCACGCCAGTCCAGATTCATCCTTTTGGCAACGGCCCCCTCTGCCTCCACAACTCCACGGGCTTGGAAGGCTGGGCGGGCAGCATGAATATGGATTGGATGGGCGCTGGTCAAACCGATCGGACTTTTCTTGGTGGATTCCACTCCAAAAGCCCAGTGGGAATTGTCTGCTGTGCTGCTAAGGAATGACAGCCAGAAATGCAGAGTATAGACCTCCCTGAGTCAGAGCAGGATAGAAACCTATCAGTATCAGTATCAACCTCAAAGGGATCCTTGGAGCATCATTCTCCATATTAGGAGAAATGTGGGATATAACTAAAATAAGAGCCAGCGTGCTGCCATGGTTTGAGTGTTGGACTAGGGTTCTGGGAGACCAGGGTTTGAATCCCTGTTCTGGCGTGGAAACTCAGTGAATGGGCAAGCCACACTCTCTCAGCCTCACAGGAAAGCCAGGGCAAACCCCTCTGAAGAAATCTGGAGACAGAGTATAGTGTTGGACTAGGACTGCAGGCAATTCGGGTCTCAGCTATGGAAAACCCAGGCAAGTCTGGCCTGCCTTGCCAAAGGAGCCAGAAGCTCATTCAGCACACAGTGGATTGTAGGAGCCACACATCTTTGCCCATAGCTACGTTCAGCCATGTTATTGGGATGGTTGTACATGTTTCTTCTCATTCCTAACATCTTCCTTGGTGAAAAGCAAGGTACGAAAGAGGTTCATACTTGCTTAAATGTCCACTAAAGCCCTCTGTGTGATCAGAAACCCCAACAAAGGCTTGAGTAACAATGTTGTTCTCCTTTTGAGGCCAGGTTAAAACCCTTTTTCTTTTCTTTTTTGCCCAGCCTCTTTAAATTTCAACTCCTTATTTATTTATTTTTTAGCTGGTTGAACTAGTTTTTGCTCCTCCGTTTTATTGTTCTGATGTTTAGGTTTCATGTTGTTTTTATTGAACCTGAATGTTTGATCTTTAAGTACACCGTTCGAGCGCCTCTTTGGGATGAAGGGGCAGATTATAAAATTTTAAAACAGCAAAAACAAACAAGCGGAGTCGAGTTCCCAAAGGTGCAGAGGCTTCTGCTTAACCTTTTTATTTATTGCAGCATTTGGAAGATTTACACCTCCCGCTATCCTGCAATGAACTCCAGGCCATGTATGTGGCTCTTCCGCTTCCCACCTTCACTTCACAACAACCCTATGAGGTAGGTTGGCCTAGGTGAGAGTAAAAGGACCAAGATCCCCTGGTGATGTTTGTGGGTTTTTCGGACTATGTGACCATGTTCTAGGAGAGTTTATTCCTGGCTGAAGATGCCAGCCACAGATGCTGGCGAAACGTCAGGAATAAACTCTTCTAGAACATGGCCACACAGCCCGAAAAACCCACAAAAATCTATGGATGCCGGCCATGAAAGCCTTGGACTTCACATCCCCTGGTGAGTTTCTTATGTCAGTTGGGGCTAAAGCCTAGGTCTCCCAAAGCTCAGTCCAACACTAACTACTTCGAGGGAAGGTGAGTGGAAGCCACATGCCAACTTTCACCAACATGGAAAAGCCAGAAAGCCAGAAAGAAGAATGTGTTGCTGTCATGGGAAACTGTGGGCCAATTCTATGTCCTTCTAGTCCTCTCATGGAGTGGCAAAAATGCCAAAGCAACCCCAAAAGACAAATGGAAGTCTGAATTTTTTTAAAAGGTAAACCAATTGGGGTATGGCCTAATTTTAAGGTGAATCACTGCTCCTGGATGATTTAAGGACAGAGAATTTGCCCTTGGTTTTCCAGAAAAAGTTGATAGGCCATGAAAGCAGGCCCAAGCGTCCCATGTGCATCACCTCTTGGCGCCTGACCATACCCTCTTAACCTCCAGAAGGGAGGCATCCCATGTTGCATGTGGCATCCCATGTTAGATGTGGCCCTAGCATCCCATGTGCATCACCTCCTGGTGCCTGAGCATGTCCTCTTAACCTCCAGGAGGGAGGCATCCCATGTTGCATGTGGCGTCCCATGTTACATGTGGCCCTAGCATCCCATGTGCATCTCCTCTTGGCGCCTGACCATGTCCTCTTAATCTCCAGGAGGACCAGTTGAACAACTGCTCCTGGTTGCTGTTGCCCAAAGATCCCATTAAGACGCACACAATATCCAGCTGATATTCTGCTATCTGCCACTGCTAAACCATCTCATTCCTCCCGCCATCTCTCCTCTGTGTTTGGTATGGATAGACAACATTTCTTCCCAAACTAGGAACTGGTCCGAGGGTTGCAGCCGAGGAGTCCTGGCATTTCTCACTGTCTCAACCTTCCCTTTCTTTGTATGTAAGAAGAGAGAAGAGAGCAAATGCAATTAATACGCAGTCCCAAATGGGGTACGCTCTTGCCCCCCACTTGCCACTGCGCCAGCCACCAAGCCACCTTCCTTCCCCCCACCTCTTCGTTTTATTATAATAATTTTTTTTGTACCCGCATTAAAAGGTTTACTATCCAAAACGAGTCTAAGTGGTCTCACTTCTAGGCTAAGTAACTCCATAAATCAGGCCGAAGTGTTAACATCTACACCACAACCCAAGACATCAATCTTGCCCTATTTTACAAGGGAAAAACAAGAGTTGCTGTGGGGTGGGGAGAGACAGCAGGGAGACCAGAGGAAGCCCAGCCTGAGACTGGAGGGCATGAAAAGCCCCAAATGACTACAAGGAAGCCAGGGATGATACCCCAAGGGCCTCCAAGAGCCAGGCTTTCAAACTTTGCCACCCCAAAGGCACAAGCACCGGAGGCAACGGCACAGAATAAAAGAGGCAGAGGCTTTGTGGGCCAACTTGCAGGCTCTGTTTTAAGGATGCTTATAGTGTTTTAAGACATTTTGGTAGGATTTTAAAATAATTGTTACCCCAAAGGTAACAAGTAAGTAAGTAAAAAGTAACAAGCAATGTCCCACCCTGCAAAGATGGTTACAAGTATTTATCCTGAATTGTCTCTAGACTAAATAATGGGTACAAAGTACACTTAAAAAGTTCCTTTTCAATCCCTGGAATCTGTTTTGGAGTCAATGGACCACGCTAGGAGATATAGGCAACATCTAATTCAATGTCATCGCCTCCAGAGAAGAGTAAGGCATCCTCAAAATGGAAGCCACTGCAAAGACAGCTGGAAACATCCGACTCGTAGGATTTTTCTTTTAGGGTGGTGGCAGGGAACCCCTGAATGAAGGCTATCCCAGATTCCTTGTAGGCCCCTTTCCTAGAGATCCTGGTAGACCCTCTTTTCTTCACCCAGCCTTACTAAGATTTTTCCTTCTCACATCCCTCACAAGAATGCTCTTGACATGTCATTCGTTTTAATTACACACAAGGAAGAAATTTAATACTTTGGATTTGTGAAGCATTCATCATCTCCCTAATTGATATGAGTCCTTTGAGAAAGGGCAGGGCGAGTATCCCCATATTACAGGTGGAAAAACAGAGGCAGAGGCGAGTGAGGAGGAGAGAAAGAAAGAAAGAAAGAAAGAAAGAAAGAAAGAAAGAAACCTATTTAAACATGCTCAAGGACAAATTTGAACCAATGTGTTCCTGGATCCTTATCTTCAATGCTTTCACAGAAACCTCAGCACCAAATTACAGAACTATGTTAAGGTGGCCAGTGTTGTGAGTAGAAGATGCCAGCCACAGATGCTGGTGAAACGTCAAGAATAAAATCTTCTAGAACATGGCCACCCACAAAAAACTATGGATGCCGGCCATGGAAGCCTTGGACCTGTTTATGTTGCTTGAACCAGGGTACCTATGCTCTTGGCAAAGTTGCACAGGGTAGAAGGAAGTACTAAAATACATTTCTGGTGCATTCTTTCTCTGCTTTATGGAAAGTATCAGAGGAATGATTGTACTGTAGCCACAACGTTGTGAGCTCAATCCCACAGGGCTCTGGGCTGACTCATAGCCCTGTCCCGATGGTACCACTGAGGCTGGTCTCTAAGGGTCTGTTAAACTATGTGTTCAAACATACAGATGCTCATCCGACTAGGTTTCTGCTCTTGTCGAACCCAGTGAGCCTTACCAATAACTGTTAATCGAACCACACAACCACAGATCCCAGTGTGACTCGCTGTGTTTGTGCATCCTTGTTGTGAGCAGGACCATCAAGTCCCAGGGCTCCAGGGTCCACTAAGCCTTCCATCCTTTCATAGGCTGGTAAAATGAGTATCCAGTTTGTTGGGGGCAACTGACTTACACACTGTAAACCACTTAGAGAGTGCTTAGTTTGCTATGAAGCAGTACAGAAATACAAAGTGCTATTGCTATTACGCCCCCAACGTCACATTTGTGTATGATACACACATACACACACAGGGCCCCACTTGTGGTTTGAGTTTTGGACTACGACTCTGGAGACCTGGGTTCGAATCCCCACTTGGCCACGGAAACCTAACGGGAGACCTTGGGCAAGATGCACTACCTCAGAGGAAGGTGATGGCAAACTTGCCCTGAACAAACCGTGCCAAGAAAACCCCCACGACAGGTTCGCCGTTGGGTTGTCGCAAGTCAGAATTTGGTTGAAAGCACACAACACGCGTACATAGCCAGGCCTCTATTTGTGTATACTCACACAAGGAGCCACACTATGAAGCCACCAAATAACCAACACCTAGGTGCCCTTGTTTAATGCTGAACCTCACACATGTTGTGTTCAGCCAATGTACCAACGTGTTCCCAAAATGTGGGTATGGAGTGTTTATGCATGCACACACAATAGCCAAATCTTTCTCAACTGGGATGCGCAAACACAGCGAGTCACACTGGAATGCGCACATTGCAGGAGAAATCCAGCACATGGAGTAATATAGTGACATGGCCCAAAGCCCATGTGCAATGTGGGGTGTCCAGTCTGACCACAAAACAGACTCCGTTCACAGTGGGTACCACATCGGCAAAGACGGTTCTTGCACCTTGGTCCATCCGGATCCCTAAGTGGCCCTTTGGCGCAGCTGTCCCATCTCTGCGCATCCCAAAGGGCAGGGGAAATCTCTCTCTCTCTCCATCTCCTCTCCTCTTTTCATGAACTCTATTTCTCTTTCCTTTCTGAAAACAACTGAGCTGTAAATACTGTTTAACCTTCTCCCCCCCTTCCGCCCCCTCCCCGCCGCACTATAAAAACACAAATATGCCATAACTCAGCGGGCCCAGCCACCGCCGCCTCCAACATGCCCTGCTCCGGGCCTCTCAGGAAGGTCATAACAAACGACTTTCCGATTCAGTGCTCCTGAAATAATTTTGTGTATTAAAACCTGAATCTGCACTTTTCTGGGCCGAAAGCCTCTCTTAATTATGGCAGGCGTCCTTGGGGTGGACAGTGATCCTTCACCGCGGTCTAACCAACCGGAGAGGCGCAAGCGGCGCAATGCCCCCCTCCCTAGATGATGATGGTGGTGGTGCCCCCCATATCCCTCTCGGCCTGCCGCCCCCCAATTCGCCGCCGCCCCCCAACCGTCCCTCGCGCCCCCCGCCTTCCCTCGGCCCAATCTGTTTTCAAAGTGTGTCTGTCCTTTATTAAATTGTTTTCTTTTCCACATTATCAGTTGCCATGGAGACCTCATCTCTCGGATTATTTGAATTTCATTATATCTATTGATTTGGGAGCATTTCATCTTTTTTATTGTTTTTCTGTCAATTTTCAAAACGAATAACCATCTAATTTGCGTCAGCGCTGATTATGTTTGTCCCTCAATAGAGGTCGGCAGCTGCGTCGAGGAAACAAATCAATGGGAAACCATCATAAACCTCCCCAGTACGGTCTCCAGGATGGCTGGGTGACATTCCACGCCGGAGAGAGAGAAAGAGAGAGACAGAGACAGAGAGAGAGAGAGAGAGGCGCGCGTCACGTCCAAACTTCGGGGCCTTTTTATTTTGCTCCCGCCGTTTCATTTGTTTTGCAAAAAAGAAAAGCCCATCCTAACTTCGGCTTTGGAAAGGTCCCTTTTCGTGTATTATTTCTGACATTACCCCCCTTTTTTGTTTCTTAAAAGGAAAGGGAATGATCAATCATAATGATAATAATAATATTGCATGGCAAGGGGTTGGACTGGATGGCCCTTGTGTCCTCTTCCAACTCTATGATTCTAACAACAACAACAACAACAACAACAACAAGGCATGGCAGGGGTTGGACTTGATGATCCTTGTGTCCTCTTCCAACTCTATGATCCTAATAATAATAATAATAATAATAATAATGCATGGCAGGTTGTTGGACTGGATGGCCCTTGCAGTCTCTTCCTACTCTGTGAGTTCAATAATAATAATAATAATAATAATAATAATAATAATAATGGAATGGCAGAATGAGGTTGGACTGGATGGCCCTTGTGGTCTCTTCCAATTATGATTCTAATAGTAATAGTAATAATAATAATGCATGGCAGAATGGAGTTGA